>NW_027497410.1:0-84048 GCF_021521415.1 Bidens hawaiensis
GTAACAAAGTTGAAATTTAGGATTGTCCACTAGTTTGTTGGTTAGTATGGATTAATATTGGCCAACATTTAATAATATGGATTAATAAAATCCATTTTTTCTTATTGACGTTCCTTTGAATTAATTGGGTTATTGAATCGGTTGCGATTCCATCTTGTACTGAGTTTAAAAAATTTGTCCTAAATACGCATGCTCCTCAAGAAATATGTTTTGATGATTTCACGTGAACAGGGGCGGCTCTTGAGGTGTGCGAGTCGCACCTTCGTCCGGGGCACGGTTTCGGTAGAAGGCACAAAGTTTTAAACATATAATAGTTTTTTTAAACATTAACAAGTGAAATTAGGCCAATGGCTTGTGAAATAATGAGGAAAAGAGAAAGAAAGAAAATATAAAACAGAAAAAGAACATCACCGGAAATTTTTTCCGGTTAATATGAATTCAGTAGCAACGGGAATGGTATTGGAGTGAGGAAGATATCAATTATATTAATATATTAATACGTTCCGCACGACTATACACTTTAATTTCTTTTTAAACATTGACTTTTCTTTTTCATTTTTTTCATTTTTTTAAATAATACAAAGTTAAATGTTAAAGTAAATTCTCAATTTTAATAGTGACTAAACCAAAATCTATTTAGTAAGGAATATATGGAGAACTTTACAAATAATCGGTTAGCTGTTAGCATTTTTTATTTTAGAACGACGACTTTCTTGTTCGTTAGGTCATCGCACTCTCCAAATTGGAGAGTCTCATTCCCTCCACTATGTCAAAACTATGTTGTCTTAACTGAGCTTATGTTGGCTTCAGAGTTTGGCTTGGAAACCATACTGCCGGCCAATATGTATTAGGCCACCACACTTTACAACATCCACTCATTAACTGTTAATATATTTGATTTTATAACTATATTTATTACTATAATATTATTGTTGTTTAAAAAAATAGTTATACATTTGTTACTCGTTAAGATATATGGGCCTTTTTATTTCTATTCGGCCGGGGTACATAAATTTCGGAGATGCCCCTGCACTTGAAACCTTTATTACATTAATGGCACCTTTAGACACGGGATACAACGATTGTGTCATCCATTTTCAATCTCATACCCCATTCGAATGTTGATTGGCAAGGTTGTTCGGATATTCATTGATCCACTTTTAAGTATTACATGTATCTGGATACTCGTCAGTAGATTCTTGGTCTCATACCCTATTCAGATGTTAATTGGGGAGATGTTAATTGTGGAGGTTGTTCAGATATTCGTTGATCCACTTTTGGGTATTATGTGTTTCTTGGAGGAATAACATGATATCTGGTTTTCGAAGTTTCAATTTATTGTCTTAATCAATGTCAATTTTGAATATTACGACGATGCTAGTTGTTGAAATATGTAGGAGACTAGGAGCGCAATCACTTCTTGAGCTTTATTGTCATTTGTTTTGTGCCTCCACTGCCATTGTCTACTAAGACAAGAGTAGACAATGTTGTCCATCTGTCAACTAAACTAGTACAACAACAAACATATTGAGTTTAACACTCATTTTATTTGTGAAAATAGTGACGGTGGATCATCTTTGCACCCTTCATGTTTCATCAACCTCCCGATATATCAATATTGTTGTTTATAAATTTATGCCCTAGTATTTATGCCCTAATTTGAATTTTCGTCTTCCTCTTGTTCAAATTCCAAGGGTGTAATAATATTGCTTAGAAGTTAGAGTTAAGCGCATTAGGCTTAGTCATTGTGACTATAATATAGAACTACCATTCACAAAATTAAAGTAAAACAATAAACTTTTAATACTCACTATATTGAATTACAATATAGAATGTAAGGTGTTAGGGCTCGAAAATTTGATATTGTGGATATATTACCTTGGCATATGTTCTGGATCACTTAATCTTAGCATGTGTTTAAGATCTTGTCAGGATCAGGGATCCTTAGTGCTTATTATTGATTACTAATGATTGTTTTTTTTTATGTTATTAATATTAACGCAGGTAAAACGGCTGATGACCGAGTCCACCCTATTATTTCGCCATCAAAGTCATAAAAAAGACGTGGTCAAGCATGTAATGGCTATGTGGAGTAATAGACTTTACTAGGGGAAAGAAAATAGGATTTCAGTTATTAGTTTGTGAAATCTTATCTATATAAAGAGGCTATGACAGTACAACATAATATATGAAATACATGCACCTGTAACACACACACACACACTAAGATTTCTCTCTTGTAATCGTTGCCTTGGCTCTCGTCTTGTACTACATTAATTTGTTTTTTAATAATATTGGTGATAGACGATTGTCATCACCCGGGGTTTTTATGCCGGCGAAATCTCATCTGATTTAGGGCTTTTCCTCGTAACAAAATCATTGTGTTCCTTTCCATTTTTGCTCGTATAATCACCGTTGTCATTCAAGCACCTTACCTCACAAAACTAATATGGTTACATTATCCTAAAATCCAATTTTTGACTAAACAATTCGGCTCCCACCGTGAGGCAAGTGGTGCTTCAATCCAAAAGAATTCTCACCAATTTCCAACCTTTTCAACCAATACCATAATCAATGGTCTCTCAACAAACCTCTGCTTCAACCACTATGTCATCATCATATTCTCTTTCATCCAAAATTTCCTTACAGATGCCTCTTTGCCCCGCAGGGTTGCAAAAGATCAACGTTACTGGGAGCAAGACGCAAACTCCAGTCTCCAATGCTCAAAATCCTCTGTTGCCACTCCTACGGTAACCATTAACAATGATGGTTCTGCTTTATGTTCACATGTTAAGGCTTATATGGAGCAGCAGAACAAGACTAACCAGAGAGTCTTTTGTGGGTTTGAAGACATCAAGAAAGAAAAAAAGGCCAGCGGAGGATCAAACTCCCTTAGTGCCTAGGATGCTAGATTTCACCACTCTAGGATCCGTAGCCCAACATGTTCAAGGATCCTTGATGTGCGTAAAGTGGTATATAAAAATTTAGCAAATAATGACCAAACACAACGAGTAATAAAAACCTAGAATACCCTAAACCAAACCACTAACAACAAGCAAGTGAACCTATCAGTTGTAAAATAGCTATGGGAAGACCGGGAATATCGAACCCAATAGACACTTATTAGATTAACGAGACTAGTTCTAAAAGCTAATTAAATTAATAATTAAGAAAAGATTATTTTTGGATTTTTATATATTTTATTTAAAACTAATTATTATTTAGACTAATAAATTAATTAAACTAAAATAAACTAGGAAAAAGAAATTCAAACTCTAAGACTTAGACGAAAACAATAACGAGAAAGGCGTTACCTAGGCTTGAAATCCTATTTGTGAATCTTGGACGCTTATCGGAAATGGAAATTGTAATCGAACCGGGATCTAAAGATACAACACCTATAGGAAACCCAGTGGATTCCTGATCATTCTCTAGGTGTGACCTAAAGGAAACCCTAAGGAACGTATGACGTAAACTGGTTGGTTGGATTACCTCTTAGCCTTTCCAACAATATTAAAGTACTCAATGACTAAATCACCTCTTAGTATCACTAATCACAATACATCCGGGAGTGTAATGGATGTAAGGAGTAACCTGAAGATGCTCAAAAACATTCTAAACAGCCAAATAAAATATTAACATTTTACGAAGTTTGACCCATCAAACGAGCTCGAAATCACACGAAATTTTCCAGAAATGTTCCCAACATAAAAACTAACATTTTGGTGCAACCGAATTTTGATTTTGGAACATGCCAGTTTTTCGCGTTTTTAACGATTTTTGATGTTTAAGCTAGTAAGCGAACTCGAAAACCAACGAAACTTTCCAGACTTGATCTATAAACAAAAACAAACAATCTCTGAGATGTTGGACATGATTTGACCTTAACGAATCCGAAACGAACTTTTAACGACTAGAGAAATAGATCGACTTTTGACGTGAAACGAGCGTGTCTTGTCTTTTTTTCTAATATCGAGCACCAAGGCTTTGATACCACTTGTAGGAATGTGTTCGTATCATGAACAAGACGTAGATCGATATCTAGAATTAATGTGAAGGTGCAGAATCCCTAAACATGTGTAAGGCCCCGTTAACGGTAACCCTACTTTGGTGTTGGATTTACTCATAAACACAGTTTATAATATCAGAGTTAATAAAAACATTCGCGGAATATTAAAACCTTCAAACCATCATATTACAAAATCATACTTTGTCGTCTTAATGGGCATTCAAATTATTTAAACATAAAACATTGTCTTTAAATTATCAAAACATAACACTTCATTGAGATGCCAGTGTCTTTAATTCCATGCCATGTGCTTCCCCTCAAGCAAGTTACCTCAACCTACTCACCTGCGTGCATACTAAAAGCCAGCTACGCTGAGTGAGTTCTAGTAAATCATACAATCATACAATCTGTTCACATACTTGCACACGTGCCCGAAGGGGTGTACATTATTCATACTTACTTTTCATACATAACTATCCGTCCTATTTAAAGAGCCTTCCGCTCTATAACCTCACAGATATTATAAGGGTCTGGTCCCAAACATCACAGATATTATAAAGGGATCTGGTCCCCAACATCACAGATATTATTAGGGTCTGGTCCCTACCATCACAGATATTATTAGGGTCTGGTCCCTACCATCACAGATTTTATTAGGGTCTGGTCCCTACCATCACAATTATTAGTAGGGTCTGGTCCATTTGTTTCATACAACTGTACCGTACATGTTCATACATACTTTCCTTGACAATACGCGCAATCTCCGAAGAGCGTTCACGTACCATCAACATAACATACATACATTATGCATACATCATATATTCATACACACATCATATCTTACATCATACTTATCAATCATATCTTTAAATACCACCTGACGGTACATGCAATATCCGAAGATCGTTCATGCACCGTCATGCAATCATCATACATAAATCATACAAGGCATACTATTACCACTTAAGGTAAGTGTATTAACTATCACATCAAGTATGCACACAGCCCCGAAAACATAACAAGGAAGTGGGGCTAGAAACTCACCTGAAGTCTGTTACGTTCACCGTTAATAGTTATTCCTTCCTTCAGTTGGGCACGACTAACTGTACAACAATTACTCGTATCAATTATCTATTACTAGCCATATCACTAGCTTATTTGTAATTAATTCATTCTTTTCTATGTTCAGGGACCATTCTGTCCTTCTGTTAAACTTCTAATTCGTTACTTTGGTCATAGCGAATTGGACTTTCTAATTCGTTATCTCTGTTAACGAATGGTCTTAACGAATCAAGGGTAATTCGTTACCCTTTTCCCTTAACGAATAGGATAAAGAATCAAGCCTAGTTCGTTAGGCTTCCTTATGCGGATCAGCTAAAGAATGACCCTCCGATTCGCTAAGTTCCCATAGAGAATCAGCTAAAGAATCACCCTCCGATTCGCTAAGTTCCCATAGCGAATCAGCTAAAGAATCACCCTCCGATTCGCTAAGTTCCCATAGCGAATCGGCTAAAGAATCACCCTCCGATTCGCTAAGTTCCCATAGAGAACTAGGGTTAGGTCAGGGAATGTCAGAACATTCCCTGACAACTCTATCCTCATATTAACTTTTCCGGCGCCGTCATTGCCGGAAAGCCGCCGGAAAAAACGCAAACTCACCGGAAAAAACGAGTTTTAACTCGTTTTTCACCGTTTTTCGCCCCGTTCGATCCAGATATGAGCTAGGTTAATCCCTAAGCTCATCATAGGTTCGGTTTATACCCGATTCCACCCGGATCTCATGATTTAAACGGTTTAACGGTGTCGGCTCATCGTTTCGAAACTATATCTAACGAGTTAAGCTCATACAATATTTAACTATCGCTACCTCAGGTCGGTGCTCGGTTTCCTTCTTGATTTCGGCTAGAGATAAGGAAGAACTAGAGAGAAATCTTAAGTGTGTGTTTTGGTGGTGTATGAAATATGTGAGAATGAGGATTAAATGGTGATTAATGGTATTTATATTTAGGGATCATGGGCTCAAGCCCATGGACTCTCCTTCCTTCTTTCATAACCCAATTCCATAACCCATACCCATTTACCCAACACTAGCCCAACTCATATTCTATCTATTTAAACCGATAACGACCCACTATAAAATAGACGAAATTTATTTTATTATTTTAACCAAAAGTAGGATGTTACAAGTCTTCCCTCCTTAAAGAGGTTTCGTCCCCGAAACCTAACTATTACATAAACAATTCTGGATAGAACTTGTGCATCTCTTCCTCAGCTTCCTATGTAGCGTCCGATCCCTTGCGATGCTTCCATATCACTTTCACTAGGGGTATAACCTTGTGTCGGAGTTTCTTTTCCTTGCGATCAACTATCTTGATTGGTTGCTCAATGTAATTCAATTGTTCATCAACCTCAATGTCCATCAATGGCACGTGAGACATGTCATCAGCTAGACACTTCCTTAGATGAGAAACATAGAAGGGTGAATGAATTCCCTCTAACTCACCAGGTAAATCCAGCTTATAAGCTACTTCACCCACACGTTCTAAAACCTTAAACGATCCAATGTACCTCGGACTCAACTTTCCCCTCTTCCTAAAACGTATAATTCCTTTCCAAGGCGATACCTTGAGCATCACATTGTCACCAACTTTAAACTCAATCGGTCGTCGCCGCTTATCAGCATACGAATTTTGTCTGTCTTGAGCAGCTTTCATCCTTGCCTTAATCTGATCAAACTTTGAAGAAGTTTCTTGAACAACTTCCAAACTTCCCATCTGCTTTTGACCGACCCTTCCCCAACATACCAGAGTTCTACAACGTCTTCCATATAACATCTCGAATGGTGGCATACCAATACTTGAATGGTAGCTGTTGTTGTAGGAGAATTCTGCTAGATGCAGATGATCATCCCAACTTCCACCAAAGTCTAAAACACAAGCACGTAGCATATCCTCAAGGGTTTGGATCGTCCTTTCAGACTGTCCATCTGTTGGAGGGTGATACGCCGTACTAATGTTCAATATCGTTCCCATAGCTTCATGGAACTTCTTCCAAAACCTCGAAGTAAACCGAGTATCCCTATCGGACATGATTGATAACGATACTCCATGCTTTGACACAACCTCTTTTATAAATAAGCTTGCTAACGTTTCTGACGAGATAGCCTCTCGTATAGTCAAAAAGTGAGCACTCTTGGTCAAACGATCCACAATCACCCAGATGGTATCATGATGCTTAACTGTACGGGGTAGCTTAGTTATGAAATCCATGGTGATGTTGTAACACCCCGTAACCGCAGCGGAAACGTACACGGGATGCAACAGACACATCTGATATCAACAGCATTGCTTATAAAGAAAACACCACTACATTAATTTAAACGTATTACATTGTTCCATTACCGTCTAGGTGTTAACACATGTGTTTTACCAACATTACATTAACATATATAATACAAAATGATCCCTATGCTTCCACAAAACACGCATCAACAAGCATATAGCACTTACTCCAGTTTGGGGGTACCTAGAAAGCATGTAAAGAAACGGGTCAACTACGAATAGTTGGTGAGTTTCACTAGTTTAAATAAACCATATCAAATCAGTATAAAAATCATATATTAACGATGAAATTATGCTGAGCTCACAAATGAAACCCCTATTAACCCAGAAACACATCTAATAACTTCTGGGAACACTGTTAACCCAGAAACACATTTAATAACCTCTGGGGACACGGTTAACCCAGAAACACATTTAATAACCTCTGGGGACATGGTTAACCCAGAAACACATTTAATAACCTCTGGGGACACGATTAACCCAGAAACACATTTAATAACCTCTGGGGCACGGTTAACCCAGAACACTGTTTCGGGCCTTACAAGATTAACAACTCAGACAATTACCATCTTAAAACATTACCGTACGATTCCCGTACAATAAACATTAAATAAATACGTTCATTTCCATGCGATCAGCATGTACTTAAACACTTTGATAAAAACATGCTTTCCGCCCCGGGAAAATATTTAAAACAGTTCAGACAAAGGGGCTCGTGAAAACTCACCTTCTTGTGAGCAAAGATGTACTACGGTGCACGGCTACTGGTACAGATCTGTAATACGATCCCAATTTCTATCAATATAACTTAAATTCGTGTTAACCGGTACGTCTGGGGACACTGTTAACCCAGTACCGTACACGATCCGGGGACAATGTTAACCCCGAAATACTTTTCAGGACTTAGATTGTGATATCACTTAGAGTTCTTTAGTCAAAACTACCAATAGTTTGTTTTCTCGTTTTGCGTGCCTAGCACGGTTATCCGTCTTTATGTTTTCAAAAAATGAGTTTGACCACACACGACCCGAAAATAGTTGTTATTGATATTTTCATTAAAGTGGTGAAATTAGAGCTCGGTTAGACACCCCGTTTGGCCGCGGGGCCCGTTTCCGTCTTTAATACACCGGAAACGGTTAAATCGGGTAAAATTACCCAAATCATCCGAATTATTTTCGGATGACTTATTTTTACTTGATTAACTTAGTTTCATGAAAATAGTCCATTTTTAAGGTTTTTATGCACCAGTCAGCTCGCTTAGGCGAACTTTGCCGGTTTACACGTTTTAAGCTTTAAAAGTTTGTTTTTAAGTTCCATTTAGCACAAATAAATATCCGTTTAGTCTAGGGCCTTGAAATTTTGTACAAACCATATTTTGACAGTAAGGAATTTTATAAAATTTTCCCAGAATTAATTTTTATATCTAAAATTTATTTAACCATTTTTAAACGTCATTTAAACACCAAATATGTCGAAAATACTAAACGACTTAAAAAAAAATCCCAAATTTTTCTGGGATGACCCCTGCCATCCTCATAGTTCCCTGTAATTTTTCCAGAACCAAAATCTCATTTTTTCATGCCATTCTTACCAAAACCGAGCTAGAAATCCCTAGAACTCGTTTTACCGAAAAGCCTACTTAGACTTTTCCAATGAACCTGACATTTTGTGTGTGACTTTTATATGTTATAAAAAGCTTATCTTAAGTTTTCCAGAATTTTTCATGATGTTTAGCTATTTTTCACCATTTTTAGCCAAAACCGAGCATTAAATTCACCAAATATTCATCCTTTATCCACAAATTACAAATAATTCACAGATCTCATATTTTCATGTGTAGATCATCTCTGTGAAATTTCATGACCCAACTCTAAGTCTACCACAATCTGTCCAAATCACATAAATCATACGAAAAACTGAACTACCTTATGTTTCTAGCGTTAGATCGCAAAGATCTTGGTTTCTAGCCTTTGCTAGCCACTAGATACAACACCTACAAGCACAATAACACCACACCAAGCAAGTTATACCCACAATCAAGCCATTACTTTCATGGTTTCGATTAAAACATCAAAATAAAGATTTTGACCGTAAAAATTCGTTTTTGACTCTTTTAGCTACTTTCTTGGACTAAGATCCCTTGTATAACTTGTATACATCACTTGATCATGCAAGAATCGGTTTCATCTCGGGTTTTCACCCATTTTTCATTTGAAACGTCATTTCCTTGTAAATGAACCAAGAAAAGAAGATAAACACGATTACAACTCGGTTTTTACCTTGTGTTCTTGCTTAAAAACTTGGGTTTTGGATGGATGTTGAAGCGTGTTGAGAGGATTTGGAGAGTTAGAAAGTGGAAAAAAGAAAAATGATATGTTAAAGTGGGGAGGGGGGGGACCGATCGGTCCAAGACATGGTGGGGGGTGGGGCCCACATCTCAAATATTGGCCACACATTTGGATTGTGTAATCCGGATAATGTTGTGGATAATCTGGTTCAGTTCGTTTTTTCGGTTAAACGTTAAATCTCGCTCAAAACGAGACCAAAACGGTCGTTTTTCGGCTTAAAATTAAAATTTATATAAAACCGATTTAAAAACTTTAAAAACTTAAACCATGACATTTATTGACTTATCACATCATATTGTCGGTAATTGTGCATCTTTTTCGGCTTGATCGATCGTCTCTTGCTTGGTTTGATGTTAAAGGTTTCGTTTATCGTACCGACGTACTAATAAATCGAAATCCTTTTTCTGTGCTATAATTCACTTATCCCGAAGCTTTAATACTTCGTAAACATCACTAAACATTATATATTTCGTCTATAATGTAATTCCCGATTCGTTCGGGTTTCAATAACCGTTCATCGATTAATCGTAATTCCGATACGACTAGTTGTACATTTGAGTATAATTCGTACTGAGAATCTTATATACTCGTATAATCACATTATAATTCATATATTCAGTATTAAATAACACGTAAATAGTATATTCCGGCTAGGGTATACCTGAATTTGCCGGAATTGTTACATTCTCCCCCCGTTACAAAAATTTCGTCCTCGAAATTTTACGCATCGACTACTTCCTTTTGCGGAAATAGGTGGGGGTATTTCTTCCGAAATTCGTCCTTTCGTTCCCACGTATATTCTGGGCCTCGTTGCGAGTTCCATCTAACTTTGACCAACGAGATCTTATTGTGTCTAAGTTGCTTGATTTTCCCATCCACTATTTCTATGGGATCCTCTACAATGTTGAGTTTATCACTTATTTGGACACCCTCTAAGGGTAACGCCGATGTCTCATCCGACAGACGCCTTTTCAAGTTCGACACGTGGAACACGTTGTGAACTGCACTCAGTTCATCAGGCAGTTCTAATCGGTATGCTACAGGACCGATTTTTGCAATAATGTCGAATGGTCTAATGTATCTAAGGGCTAACTTCCCCGCCTTTCCAAATCTAACCACACCCTTCCACGGTGATACTTTCAAATACACTTTATCACCTTTCTCGAATGATAACGGTTTTCTACGGGTATCGGCATAACTCTTCTGCCGATCCCGCGCGGCCTTCAGATTGTTTTTAATTTCAAGGATTTTGCTGGTCGTTTCCTGGACCAGATCTGATCTAATAACCTGTGTGTCGCCCACTTCAGTCCAGCAGAGTGGTGATCGGCATTTCCGACCATACAATGCTTCGTAAGGCGCTGCCTTTATACTGCTATGGTAACTATTATTATAGGAAAATTCAACGAGTGGGAGATGTTGATCCCAATTTCCCTTAAAATCCAGTACGCATGCGCGAAGCAAATCCTCCAGTGTTTGGATGGTCCTCTCAGACTGACCATCGGTCTGAGGGTGGTAAGCTGTGCTTAGATCAATACGCGTTCCCAACGCTTCTTGGACAGCTTTCCAAAGGTTGGAGGTGAAATGGCTATCCCGATCAGAGATGATCGAGATGGGTATACCATGACGAGACACAATTTCATTTATATAAATCTGCGCAAGCCTCTCAGTGTTATAATTATTCCTAATCGGAATAAAATGTGCCGATTTGGTTAATCGATCCACGATTACCCAAATTGCATCATGTCCTCGGGACGTCTTGGGGAGGTGTGTCACAAAATCCATTGTGATCTGCTCCCACTTCCATTCAGGAATTTCCGGTTGTTGTAACATTCCCGAGGGTTTCTGGTGTTCCGCCTTAACCCTCGCACAAGTCATACACTTACTGACGTACGTGGCTATATCCTTTTTCATACCCGGCCACCAGTAGAATTCTTTCACATCCTTGTACATCTTATCCGAACCCGGATGTATGGAATATTTCGATTTATGCGCTTCGTCCATGATCAATTCACGAAGGTCATGGAGGGTCGGGATCCAAATCCGATTTTTGAAATAGAGAATTTCGTCCACGCGCTGTTCGAAATTCTTCTCGTTACCGTAAAGTCCCTCTTTTTCCAATTGTTCCTCTTTCAACGCCTCGCGTTGAGCGACTCGAATCAAATCCGAAAGGTTCGACTGGACTATCATCCCCAGCGCTTGCACTCGCAATGGCTTAACCCGATCCTTCCTACTCAAGGCATCGGCTACGACGTTAGCCTTGCCGGGGTGATAACGGATGTCACAGTCATAGTCGCTTAACAACTCGACCCATCTTCGTTGCCTCATATTCAGTTCTTTCTGATCGAATATGTGTTGCAAACTTTTTTGATCGGTGAAGATGGTGCACTTTGTACCGTAGAGATAATGTCTCCAGATTTTAAGTGCGAAGATAACTGCTCCCAGTTCTAAGTCATGAGTAGTGTAATTTTTCTCGTGTATTTTTAACTGTCGAGAAGCATAGGCTATAACCTTATTATTTTGCATCAACACGCATCCTAACCCTCTCCGGGATGCGTCACAATATACGACAAAACCATCGTCTCCGTCGGGGAGACTTAAGATTGGCGCTTGGCACAATCATTGTTTTAGCGTTTGAAACGCCGTTTCCTGCTCTTCACCCCATTCATACTTTCGATCCTTTTGGGTCAGAAGGGTTAAAGGTTGGGCAATGCTGGAAAAGTTCTCTATAAATCGACGATAATATCCAGCTAAGCCTAAGAATTGGCGGATTTCCTTTGGCGATTTAGGCGCTTGCCAACTCTTAACTGCTTCAACCTTACTTGGATCAACGTGTATTCCTTGATGGTTTATGACGTGACCAAGGAATTGCACTTCTTGTAACCAGAAGTTACACTTGGAGAATTTTGTATACAACTTCTCATGATTTAGAAGTTCTAGAATTGATCTTAAATGTTGCTCGTGCTCTTCTTTATTCTTCGAGTATATCAAAATATCGTCAATAAACACGATGACGAATTTATCGAGGTAGGGTTTACAGACTCGATTCATGAGATCCATGAACACTGCTGGCGCATTTGTTAGCCTAAAAGGCATAACTAAGAACTCGTAATGACCGTAGCGAGTCCGGAATGCGGTTTTTGGGATATCCTCCTCCTGAATTCTAACCTGATGGTATCCCGATCTAAGATCTATTTTTGAGAAGTAGCTCGCACCTTGTAGTTGGTCGAACAGATCATTGATTCGGGGGAGAGGATACCTATTTTTGATTGTCAACTTGTTCAACTCCCTGTAATCAATGCACATTCTAAGGCTCCCGTCCTTCTTTTTCACGAATAGTACCGGTGCACCCCACGGGAATAACTAGGACGAATAAATCCTTTATCCAACAATTCTTGCAACTGGTTGGATAATTCTTGCATCTCTGATGGTGCAAGTCGGTAAGGTGCCTTAGCAACAGGGCCAGCTTGAGGTAACAGATCGATTCTGAATTCGACCTGTCGGGTTGGCGGTAATCCAGAAAGTTCCTCTGGGAAAACTTGTGGAAATTCGCGTACCACGGGGATATCGTCCACCCGTTTTTCCTCAGGATCCGTGGCCGTCAAGCTCGCTAGATACGCCACGCATCCCTGGCGTATATATTTTAACACCTTGAGGTGGGATATAAACGGTATCATATTGCCCGACTTCTCACCCTGCACTAATACCTCTTCGTCATCCGACACCCGGATCTTGACGATTTTCTTTTCACAGTTTATTTCTACCTTGTTACGTGCTAAACAATCCATTCCCACTATCACGTCAAAACTACCCAATTCTACCGGTAACAAGTCAATCAGAAAGGATTGTTCGTTCAGAATAAAAGGGCAATTCCGAACTATCTGATTAACTATCATGGTTTTACCGTTAGCGACTTCTACGGTGTAAGGTTCTATGGTTTCACCAATAGGAAGGTTTGCTATCGACAGGAATCTAACGGAGACAAAACTTCTATCGGCGCCTGTATCAAATAATACAGAAGCGTAATGATCAGAGACGAGGAATGTACCTGTCACTACGCTGGGGTCCTGGCGTGCTTCGTTCGCCCCCATCACGAATGCTCGGCCTCGCGCCGGATTGGACGACGATGCCTGGCCCACAGTTTGCCTCCCATTCCCTCCCTGGTTCAGCTTCGGACAGTTTTTCTTGAAGTGATCTGTGCCGCCGCACTCAAAGCAAGCACGGCTAGTGGTCACCATTTGACTTCCTTGCGGTTTTGCTGTTGGGTTGGTTGGTTCCTAATTGGCTGCGCACGGATAGGTTGCGGTTGTCGGTTCGGAGTGTTCAGGTTTGTCCTACATCTCGGTGCGTAGTGCTCTTCCCTGCCACACCGATGGCACACTACCACCCTGCACTCGCCACCATGTTGGTAACCGCATTTCCCACACCTGGAAAACATCCTTGTCTGCGGTTCCTGCCTTCCGCCCGAACTAGTCATGGCGTAGTTCTGGGCAGTGGGCCTAGCACGTTTACTTTGCTGTTTTTCCCGGCTCCTATGGTCATGCGTACTCCGCTTTCCCCCAGCGGATTCTCCCGTCACCTTCAGTGACCCGCTTCTTACGAAATCATACGTGACGATACCAGCTTGTGTCACCGCACCCTCATACGTCTGGTGTCCCCCAGAATTGACTATACTCCTTACTACTGGAGTTAGTCCCCAAATATAACGCTCCACCCTCTTCGACTCTGGGGTGACCATCCATGGTACCAATCGCGCCAACTCATTAAACCGGTTCGTATAACCCAAGTGGTCCGCCCCTGCATCTCCAGATTCCACAATTCATTTTCTAATTTCTGCAATTCGTTTCTCGGGCAGAAATGTTCCAATACAAGAGCCTTGAGCTCTGTCCAGGTCATGCGGTTTGTCGTCGCCTGACCGCGAGTCTGCACTATGGTGTTCCACCATGTCAAGGCATGGTCCGTGAGTGTGTAGGTGGCGTACTTAACGACACAATCCTCGGGGCAGTTGCTGATGTTCACAACGGATTCTATTTTCTCGATCCATTTAACTAACCCATTTGGTCTTTCAGACCCGCTAAACTCTAGAGGTTTGCACAACATAAAGTCTTTGATCGAACATCCCCTGGATGCAGGAATCGTTTCAGTACGGTTCGTCTCTACAGTAGGTATAGGGCCATTACTGTCTGTAGCGATCACCGTAGGCGGTGCGTCATTACTCGGAATCGTGTTATTGTTTTGTGGAGGATTAGCATTTTGTTCCCCGTTATTATTGGTGGTCGTTTGATTGCTCGGAGGGGTTGGATTGGTCGAATTGTTAATACTGGCGGCGATGCGTGATACTATATCCGGTATCGCCGCCTCCAACTGGCGAGCAATCAGACGGCTCACGTCCACTTCCGACAATTGGGCTGAACGTTTTGGTGCCATTCTACACAACATCAAGAAAATATATATAATCAATACAAGTTCCAATCATAAAACACAACAAACATTCCATTCATTAATAAACGTTAGTACATGTTACACAAACATCCGTTCATATTACTTTCCTGTCACTACTACATTAGTTAAGTTTTCATACGTAGGGCCTATGTCGGCATCATCTCGACATACCCGCAACGGGTCAGTGCTTGAATGATACCCAAAAGTATCTATACTGATATGCCCCAAAAGAGACCCCCCTAAGGGCCAGTGGTTGTATTATAACTAAACAAGATTCACTCCATGTTAGCATCACCACTAACTGCTTACACAGAGTATCAAAAAGCGGTCCCTGTCTATTCCCATCCCAACACAACTAAACACGGTGGTAAACCAACCCCACCAATATCGCCACCAACACCACCAACACAGCCATCATAACCCGAACCCGCATCTCCATCCGGCCGAGCATCCATTGGGAGTATGAGCACTCCCTCTTCAGCTGGGCAATCGCATACTGATGGTCCAGTATGCAATCCCCCAAGTACATCCTCCTCTGGACTCCCACCGTCAGGGCGGCGGAGTGCTCATTCACCTGTTCGGTGAGCACTCGGAGCCAGGCCGCGGCGTCCCGTTCCTGTCTAGGAAGACCCCACACAGGTGGAGTCGCAGGCTCGGGCTGAGAGCGAGAGGACTCGCCCCTGCGGGTAGCAGGTCTGGGTGGGGGCGAGGTAGGTCGGACATGTGGGATACTGATCCGCGCCGTGAGGCGGGGTCTGAATCCGGGGGGTACAGGGGCGGCCTGTGGTGCGGGTGGGGTAGGGGATCTGGCAATCCTAGCTGGGGAGGACTGGCCGGAACTCCTAAGGCTAGCCTCGCTAGGCTCTGTGCTAGATGCTACGAGTGGGCTCCCAGAGTCCCCGGAGCTGACCTCCTCCGGGTCCTCCTCAATCGACAAACTAGGAGTTCTTGACATTTTACCTGCACACAAGTTAACAAACATATAGTTCTTTCCATAGTGTAAATCATAATCAAATTAATATACACTTACTTATACAACTTGACCACAAAACAATATTATCACATATTTGCACGTATGTTGCCAATTTTACCTATTAAAGTCCCCCGTGACTTTCCCTGAATTCCCTCGTGCAGACAAGTCTGTTATTATGTTCCGGACCATAATAACCCACTTGTCCATCCAAGTTCATCCCGATCTCGTCACAATAAATTATTAGTTGATATTCAGATCCTATAATACTTGAGCTACTGATTATATTTTAGGTATCTTTTAAAGACATCCTAATTCTTTATAACCAATGGCTCTGATACCAAGTTCTGTAACACCCCGTAACCGCAGCGGAAACGTACACGGGATGCAACAGACACATCAGATATCAACAGCATTGCTTATAAAGAAAACACCACTACATTAATTTAAACGTATTACATTGTTCCATTACCGTCTAGGTGTTAACACATGTGTTTTACCAACATTACATTAACATATATAATACAAAATGATCCCTATGCTTCCACAAAACACGCATCAACAAGCATATAGCACTTACTCCAGTTTGGGGGTACCTAGAAAGCATGTAAAGAAACGGGTCAACTACGAATAGTTGGTGAGTTTCACTAGTTTAAATAAACAATGTCAAATCAGTATAAAAATCATATATTAACGATGAAATTATGCTGAGCTCACAAATGAAACCCTTATTAACCCAGAAACACATCTAATAACTTCTGGGAACACTGTTAACCCAGAAACACATTTAATAACCTCTGGGGACACGGTTAACCCAGAAACACATTTAATAACCTCTGGGGACACGGTTAACCCAGAAACACATTTAATAACCTCTGGAGACACGATTAACCCAGAAACACATTTAATAACCTCTGGGGGCACGGTTAACCCAGAACACTGTTTCGGGCCTTACAAGATTAACAACTCAGACAATTACCATCTTAATACATTACCGTACGATTCCCGTACAATAAACATTAAATAAATACGTTCATTTCCATGCGATCAGCATGTACTTAAACACTTTGATAAAAACATGCTTTCCGCCCCGGGAAAATATTTAAAACAGTTCAGAAAAAGGGGCTCGTGAAAACTCACCTTCTTGGGAGCAAAGATGTACTACGGTGCACGGCTACTTGTACAGATCTGTAATACGATCCCAATTTCTATCAATATAACTTAAATTCGTGTTAACCGGTACGTCTGGGGACACTGTTAACCCAGTACCGTACACGATCCGGGGACAATGTTAACCCCGAAATACTTTTCAGGACTTAGATTGTGATATCACTTAGAGTTCTTTAGTCAAAACTACCAATAGTTTGTTTTCTCGTTTTGCGTGCCTAGCACGGTTATCCGTCTTTATGTTTTCAAAAAATGAGTTTGACCACACACGACCCGAAAATAGTTTTATTGATATTTTCATTAAAGTGGTGAAATTAGAGCTCGGTTAGACACCACGTTTGGCCGCGGGGCCCGTTTCCGTCTTTAATACACCGGAAACGGTTAAATCGGGTAAAATTACCCAAATCATCCGAATTATTTTCGGATGATTTATTTTTACTTGATTAACTTAGTTTAATGAAAATAGTCCATTTTTAAGGTTTTTATGCACCAGTCAGCTCGCTTAGGCGAACTTTGCCGGTTTACACGTTTTAAGCTTTAAAAGTTTGTTTTTAAGTTCCATTTAGCACAAATAAATATCCGTTTAGTCTCGGGCCTTGAAATTTTGTACAAACCATATTTTGACAGTAAGGAATTTTATAAAATTTTCCCAGAATTAATTTTTATATCTAAAATTTATTTAACCATTTTTAAACGTCATTTAAACACCAAATATGTCGAAAATACTAAACGACTTAAAAAAAAATCCCAAATTTTTCTGGGATGACCCCTGCCATCCTCATAGTTCCCTGTAATTTTTCCAGAACCAAAATCTCATTTTTTCATGCCATTCTTACCAAAACCGAGCTAGAAATCCCTAGAACTCGTTTTACCGAAAAGCCTACTTAGAATTTTCCAATGAACCTGAAATTTTGTGTGTGACTTTTATATGTTATAAAAATCTTATCTTAAATTTTCCAGAATTTTTCATGATGTTTAGCTATTTTTCACCATTTTTAGCCAAAACCGAGCATTAAATTCACAAAATATTCATCCTTTATCCAAAAATTACAAAAAATTCACAGATCTCATATTTTCACGTGTAGATCATCTCTGTGAAATTTCATGACCCAACTCTAAGTCTACCATAATCTGTCCAATTCACATAAATTATACGAGAAACCGAACTACCTTATGTTTCTAGCGTTAGATCGCAAAGATCTTGGTTTCTAGCCTTTGCTAGCCACTAGATACAACACCTACAAGCACAATAACACCACACCAAGCAAGTTATACCCACAATCAAGCCATTACTTTCATGGTTTCGATTAAAACATCAAAATAAAGATTTTGACCGTAAAAATTCGTTTTTGACTCTTTTAGCTACTTTCTTGGACCAAGATCCCTTGTATAACTTGTATACATCACTTGATCATGCAAGAATCGGTTTCATCTCGGGTTTTCACCCATTTTTCATTTGAAACGTCATTTCCTTGTAAATGAACCAAGAAAAGAAGATAAACACGATTACAACTCGGTTTTTACCTTGTGTTCTTGCTTAAAAACTTGGGTTTTGGATGGATGTTGAAGCGTGTTGAGAGGATTTGGAGAGTTAGAAAGTGTAAAAAAGAAAAATGATATGTTAAAGTGGGGAGGGGGGGACCGATCGGTCCAAGACATGGTGGGGGGTGGGGCCCACATCTCAAATATTGGCCACACATTTGGATTGTGTAATCCGGATAATGTTGTGGATAATCTGGTTCAGTTCGTTTTTCGGTTAAACGTTAAATCTCGCTCAAAACGAGACCAAAACGGTCGTTTTTCGGCTTAAAATTAAAATTTATATAAAACCGATTTAAAAACTTAAACCATGACATTTATTGACTTATCACATCATATTGTCGGTAATTGTGCATCTTTTTCGGCTTGATCGATCGTCTCTTGCTTGGTTTGATGTTAAAGGTTTCGTTTATCGTACCGACGTACTAATAAATCGAAATCCTTTTTCTGTGCTATAATTCACTTATCCCGAAGCTTTAATACTTCGTAAACATCACTAAACATTATATATTTCGTCTATAATGTAATTCCCGATTCGTTCGGGTTCCAATAATCGTTCATCGATTAATCGTAATTCCGATACGACTAGTTGCACATTTGAGTATAATTCGTACTGAGAATCTTATATACTCGTATAATCACATTATAATTCATATATTCAGTATTAAATAACACGTAAATAGTATATTCCGGCTAGGGTATACCTGAATTTGCCGGAATTGTTACAGATGTGTTCCCATTTCCATTCTGGTATCTCCAAAGGTTGCATCTTTCCATAAGTCTTCTGGTGCTCTGCCTTGACTTGTAAACAAGTTAAGCACTTACTGACATAATCTATTACATCATTCTTCATACCCGGCCACCAATAATCTCTTTTCAAGTCTTGATACATCTTAGTAGCTCCTGGATGAATCGAATATCTTGACTTATGAGCGTTATCTAAGATTCGACCTCTGAGATCTCCATGGCGTGGAATCCACATACGGTCAATCCTAATATTAACACCATGCGTGTTTTCCATCAACTCGTCTTGCTGACCAAAAATTCTTTCTTTCTTCACTAGCCCTTCATCTCCAGGCATTTCTGACTGCACCTTGATGATTTCTTCAAATAAGCTTGAGTTCATAATTAGCTGATAAGACTTTACTTTTGCAATGACTTCCTCATTTTTACGGCTTAGCGCATCAGCGACCACGTTAGCTTTACCAGGGTAGTACTTAATATCACAATCGTAATCCTTTATCAACTCCAACCATCTTCTCTGTCGCATGTTCAATTCTTTCTGCTCGAAGAAGTACTTTAAACTCTTATGATCTGTGTAAATGGTACACTTAGTACCATACAGATAGTGTCTCCATATCTTGAGAGCATGCACTACTGCTGCTAGTTCCAAATCATGCGTCGGATAAGTACTCTCATGGACTTTCAATTGTCTAGACGCGTAAGCTATCACCTTTCCTCGTTGCATCAACACGCAACCTAACCCACGATGCGAAGCATCAGTACAAACAACCAAATCCTCGTCACCATCGGGTAAAGCAAGGATTGGAGCTTGCATGAGTCTTTTCTTTAACTCCTGAAAAGCCTCCTCTTGAAACTTGCCCCAACTGAATACTATCGACTTTCGGGTCATACCGGTCAATGGTGCGGCTATCTTGGAGAAACCTTCGATGAATCTCCAATAGTAGCCAGCTAACCCTAAGAAGCTTCGTATATCAGTCGGATTCTGTGGGGTCTTCCAATTTGTTATCGCTTCAATCTTAGTTGGGTTCATGGTAATCCCATCTGGGTTAATCACGTGACCTAGAAATTGCACTTCTCGCAACCAAAACGCGCACTTTGAAAACTTGGCATACAACTTCTCTTTCTTTAGAGTCTCCAATACTTCTCTCAATTGCTCGGCATGATCAGACTCGCTTTTTGAATAAATCAATATATCATCAATAAAGACGATTACCAATTTATCCAACATAGGTCGACACACTCTATTCATCTTATCCAAAAATGCCGCGGGAGCATTCGTTAGACCAAATGACATTACAAGGAACTCGTAGTGTCCATACCGCGTTTGAAACACTGTTTTAGGGATGTCTGCCTCTTTCACCTTCAGCTGATGATAGCCTGATCTGAGATCTATTCGCGAGAACCAACTTGAACCTTACAGTTGGTCAAACAGATCATCAATCCTAGGCAAAGGGTATCTATTCTTCACTGTAAGCTTGTTCAACTCACGATAGTCTATGCACATTCTCATACTTCCATCCTTCTTCTTCACGAACAACACTGGCGCACCCGAAGGGGAAACACTCGGTCTTATGAAACCTTTGTCGAGGAGTTCCTGCAGTTGGGACATCAATTCCTTCATCTCAGACGGCGCTAGACGGTAAGGTGCTTTCGTGACGGGCTGGGCTCCTGGTATTAAATCTATCTGCAATTCTATCTCTCGCTCTGGTGGCACCCCCGGAAGATCCTCAGGGAATACTTCTGGGTAGTCGCACACGATAGGAACATCTTTCATTTCTTTCGTCTCGGCCGTAGCGTTGACAACATACGCCAGGTAGGCACCGCACCCTCGCCTTAATAACCCTTCGGCTTTTATCAACGAAATGACGTTAAACCCTGAACTTTCTTTATCACCATAAACCGTCACCGCACTACCATCTAAAGACCTTAGCTTTATTATTCTACTCTTACATACTAATGGAGCTTCGTATTCAGATAACCAATCCATTCCCAAGACTACATCGAACCCTCCCAAGGTCATAACATACAAAGTAACAGGGAACTCATGCCCCTCTAACTCTATCTTACAATCCTTAACCATTTTCATTATTTTCACCGAGGTGTCACTAGCGGTTTCTACTATAAAGGTTTCAGACACTTTGCAACATTTCATTTTAGCTATTTTACTAAATGTTGTAGCTACAAAACTTCTATTCGCACCCGAATCAAATAATACCGAAGCAGAAATATCGTTTACTAAGAACGTACCAGTCACAACATCAGGAATCTGCCTAGCTTGTTGCTGGGTCAGCATGTAGGTCCTAGTCCTCGGCCTCACTTGATCAGCATCCTTCTTCCTACTGCCTCCAGCATCACTGTCAGTGCACTCCCTCGCCATATGGCCTGTCTTGCCACATTTGTAACATGCTGGCTTCGAAATCACACGAAATTTTCCAGAAATGTTCCCAACATAAATACTAACATTTTGGCGCAACCGAATTTTGATTTTGGAACATGCCAGTTTTTCGCCTTTTTAACGATTTTTGATGTTTAAGCTAGTAAGCGAACTCGAAAACCAACGAAACTTTCCAGACTTGATCTATAAACAAAAACAAACAATCTCTGAGATGTTGGACATGATTTGACCTTAACAAATCCGAAACGAACTTTTAACGACTAGAGAAATAGATCGATTCTTGACGTGAAACGAGTGTGTCTTGTCTTTTTTTCTAATATCGAGCACCAAGGCTTTGATACCACTTGTAGGAATGTGTTAGTATCATGAACAAGACGTAGATCGATATCTAGAATCATTGTGAAGGTTCAGAATCCCTAAACGTGTGTAAGGCCCCGTTACCGGTAACCCTACTTTGGTGTTGGATTTACTCATAAACATAGTTCATAATATCAGAGTTAATAAAAACATTTGCGGAATATTAAAACCTTCAAACCATCATATTACAAAATCATACTTTGACGTCTTAACGGGCATTCAAATTATTTAAACATAAAACATTGTCTTTAAATTATCAAAACATAACACTTCATTGAGATGCCAGTGTCTTCAATTCCATGCCATGTGCTTCCCCTCAAGAAAGTTGCCTCAATCTACTCACCTGCGTGCATACTAAAAGCCAGCTACGCTGAGTGAGTTCTAGTAAATCATACAATCATACAATCTGTTCACATACTTGCACACGTGCCCGAAGGGGTGTACATTATTCATACTTACTTTTCATACATAACTATCCGTCCTATTTAAAGAGCCTTCCGCTCTATAACCTCACAGATATTATAAGGGTCTGGTCCCAAACATCACAGATATTATAAAGGGATCTGGTCCCCAACATCACAGATATTATTAGGGTCTGGTCCCTACTATCACAGATATTTTTAGGGTCTGGTCCCTACCATCACAGATATCATTAGGGTCTGGTCCCTACCATCACAGATATTAGTAGGGTCTGGTCCCGTTGTTTCATACAACTGTACCGTACCTGTTCAAACATACTTTCCTTGACAATACGCGCAATCTCTGAAGAGCGTTCACGTACCATCAACATAACATACATATATTATGCATACATCATATATTCATACATACATCATATCTTACATCATACTTATCAATCATATCTTTAAATACCAGCTGACGGTACATGCAATATCCCAAGATCGTTCATGCACCGTCAAGCAATCATCATACATAAATCATACAAGGCATACACTTACCACTTAAGGTAAGTGTATTAACTATCACATCGAGTATGCACACAGCCCCGAAAACATAACAAGGAAGTGGGGATAGAAACTCACCTGAAGTCGGTTACGTTCACCGTTAATAGTTATTCCTTCCTTCCGTTGAGCACGGCTAACTGTATAACAATTACTCGTATCAATTATCTATTACTAGCCATATCACTAGCTTATTTGTAATTAATTCATTCTTTTCTATGTTCAGGGACCATTCTGTCCTTCTGTTAAACTTCTAATTCGTTACTTTGGTCTTAGCGAATTGGACTTTCTAATTCGTTATCTCTGTTAACGAATGGTCTTAACGAATCAAGGGTAATTCGTTACCCTTTTCCCTTAACGAATAGGATAAAGAATCAAGCTTAGTTCGTTAGGCTTCCTTATGCGGATCCGCTAAAGAATGACCCTCCGATTCGCTAAGTTCCCATAGAGAATCAGCTAAAGAATCACCCTCCGATTCGCTAAGTTCCCATAGCGAATCAGCTAAAGAATCACCCTCCGATTCGCTAAGTTCCCATAGCGAATCGGCTAAAGAATCACCCTCCGATTCGCTAAGTTCCCATAGAGAACTAGGGTTAGGTCAGGGAATGTCAGAACATTCCCTGACACCTCTATCCTCACATTAACTTTTCCGGCACCGTCATTGCCGGAAAGCCGCCGGAAAAAACGCAAACTCACCGGAAAAACGAGTTTTAACTCGTTTTTCATCGTTTTTCGCCCCGTTCGATCCAGATCTGAGCTAGGGTGATCCCTAAGCTCATCATAGGTTCGGTTTATACCCGATTCCACCCGGATCTCATGATTTAACCGGTTTAACGGTGTCGGCTCGTCGTTTCGAAACTATATCTAACGGGTTAAGCTCATACAATATAAAACTATCGCTACCTCGGGTCGGTGCTTGGTTTCCTTCTTGATTTCGGCTAGAGATAAGGAAGAACTAGAGAGAAATCTTAAGTGTGTGTTTTGGTGGTGTATGGAATATGTGAGAATGAGGATTAAATGGTGATTAATGGTATTTATATTTAGGGATCATGGGCTCAAGCCCATGGACTTTCCTTCATTCTTTCATAACCCAAGTCCATAACCCATACACATTTACCCAACACTAGCCCAACTCATATTCTATCTATTTAAACTGATAACGACCCACTATAAAATAGACGAAATTTATTTTATTATTTTAACCAAAAGTAGGATGTTACAACGTGATAAAAAACAACAGAGTTTCTCATTATATTCTCTTTATTTCTCATATATCTCAATCAACAGAAGTGAAGTATAACAAGATATGAAAATATTAGTACAAGTACTTTCTTGACCAAAAGTTAATGAACATATAAGCCTATACACCTATTTATAAACTTGATGATAAACATATACGCCAGATATGCCACTTCTACAGCATACATCATATACGTCGTATAAGGACATATACGCCGTATATGTATACTTATACGTTCCAACTCATTAACATAAATTCCAGATCACTAACTATCAAGACCTACATACAAGACCTAAGCGATATACATTATGTACTAACAGACTTGGGATAGCAAAAATCAAAAGACAAAATGGGAAAATTCACTCTCGTGTAATCTAACCCAATACACCTAATGAATAACACATCCCCAACTATCTATTACCTCTCAGTCTTAAGATAGGTAGAACATTTAAAATCTCTAAATCCTTAAACAATTGTTCCTATGGATTATGTCGACTGTAAACCATAAACTAGTTACAAACACATATTAGGTAGCCTAATATGTGTCTACACATGAAAGACATTCACAAAGACACATATGGAACGATTGAATAAAAGTAAATTAATATTAAGCATGTATATACATCTAATTAAATATCAATAAGTTGGTTACAATAATATTTGTCCAAAAATCACCCAATAAACCAATAAGCAAACCAAAACTCAACAAATATTCATTCAAAACCTAGGTAACTAGAAAGGTTTAGCCAATAATCATGTTTAAAAGCATAAAATATATAAGTTCAAAGACTAAGTTCATAATAAAAATAATAACTCAAACCAAAAGAACCGTCTTTGAATGAGTAACACTTGATTGCTTCCTTCTCTCTTTCTCTTTCTTGGATGAACAGTAGCCTCAAAATAATAATAATATTGTTGTGTTGCTTGTTGCGGTTGTATCTTTTGACTTCTTGACGTCTGCCTTCTACCTTTTATTTATGTGGCCTCCTACTCTCACCATCGTAGGTTTATTTTTCTTAATGGGCCAGTCGTAAAACATATCAACCAATCCCATGTAGATAATTATCATGCCATGTTCTAGCCCTCCGAATCTTTTTTACAGCCCATAGGAAAGTTAGCTCATTATAATTAATTTATGCTCCTAGCCTCTTATTTTGATGGCCCACAAACATAATCGTTTCTTTTGCTGCAAACCAAACCAAAGAAAAGAATTATAAGTCCAAACCTATAAATTATTTCATTATTCTTATATTAAATGACTATAATTTATAACATTAAATGGTCATTTAATTCTTTGTAAACCCACGACATATTTATGTTATGATGAATTTTGTTATGTCATTTACATAAAGACATGAATTTAATTTATAAGTTCATAATATATAAAACTTAATTGATATTAAACTTGATCACTACTCTAGAAAAATTTTTATATTTTCTTCTAGTTGAATGTTTAGTCTCTTTCGTCCCAAAACCAATATAATTCAACTATTAATCATTTAAGAGTATTATTTTATTAAAAACCAACTCAAAAACAACTAAAAGTGTACGAAATATTTCATATAATTTATATATAATTTAGTCCTTATCAATCCTCTATCCTTCAACCAGGATCTTTAGGCATCTTTCAACAAGGATCCTCTAAATTTCCACAACAAGGATCCCTCATCTTTCAATCGGGATCCTTAGGAACGTTTTAGCAAGGACCCTCCGAGTATTAGCAGCAAGGATCCTTTATGCAGAGTCAGGGATCCTTAGGAATCCAACGCCAAAGCCCGTCGAATGTACATGAAGGAGACATCATTCCTATGCAAACTATTGCTCCCGGTGGACCAACTGTCGTGGCTGAGACACCATATCTTGGATATTCTTCTAGGATACCATCCTTTAGTCAACCAAGTGGTAACAATTACAATAATGTATCCTTACACACTAACTAGGGCTTTATGCATAATATAGTTCTCAATCAAGCTATGGCTAAGGAGCTACAAAAGTTAAAGGATATGATATCTTGTGTTCCATGAGTGGTTAGACATATTCCTGAAATTCCATATGGAAGTCATAGGATATCCAGGCTTGCTCCACCCAGCTGTGATGCTGAGATACCAAAGCGTTTCCAGACTCCCAACATGAAGGTATGTAATGACACAACTTACCCGGAAGAACACATAGCCCAATACAGAGAAAGAATGGAGATTAACCCCATTTTAAAAAGACTCAAAGAAGCATGTTTATGCAAGGGTTTTGGATCCACACTAGCTGGATCTGCTCTAAAATGTCTGCTAAGTCTTCCTCCCTATTCAATTACTTTATTTTATCACTTAATTAATATTTTTAATAATCAATTCTCTTGTAGTAGAAAATTTAAAAAGTTAATTAGTGATTTATATTGTATTATTTAATCTCGTGATGAATCCTTAAGGGATTTTGTCATTAAATTTGGTAGGGAAGCCTTGGAAATTCCAAACCTTGATATGGCTACAGCTGTCAAAGCATTCAAGATGAGATTGCAAAAGGATTCCCCTTTTATGATGATCTTGTTATGAATCCATGCATGAGCCTAGATGAAGTGAGAAACAGGGCTCTAAGTTTCATCATGTTTGAAGATGACAAGATGAACCAAGAAAAATTAGGTGCTTCATCAAAGCATGACAAGAAACAAGGATCCTCATACAGAAATAACAACTCCAAGCCTTATACGAAATACAATAACTAGAACGTCCATGCAGTGGAAGAAGACGAGGATGAAGAAACATTCCCTAGAATATCAAAATATTGTTTCTCTATCGACACTGCTGGACAAATATGTTCCATGAAGGATTTATGTGAAAAATCAAGGTGTCCTAGAAAGACCGAAAAATCAACCACCTACAAAGAAAAATCAAAGTGGTGTGCTTATCATGAAGATTTCGGTCACTTGACTGATAAATGCATCGGCCTTAGAAGAGAGATAGGATACCTCCTTAGCAAAGGTCATTTTAAAGAACTGTTTGGCAGGAAGAAGTTAAGGATCCAGGATCCTAAGGAAGTTTCAGAAACGGCTTCTCCACCTCCAGCGGATGCACAAATAATCAAATTCATCTCCGTAGGATCAAACATATGTGGCACTTCTTTCTCGTCAGCCAAACGACACGTCAAGGAGACCAAGTTAGAGAATGGAGATAGGCCTATCCGAACAAATTCTTTGACTAATGAAAGAATCATAACTTTTGATGAGGAAGATCAAATGCACCTCTGTAATCCTCATCATGATGGGTTAATTATTACATTATTTACCGCTAATCATTATGTTCGTAGGATTCTAATAGATGGCGGGAGCTCTGTGAACATCATCCAGTCTAATATTCTCAAAAAGATGAATATCCCCAAGGCTGAAATAACTCCAAGATCCTTTGTCCTTGTTGGCTTAAGCGGTGAAACTAAAAACATGTTGGGGGACATTAAACTTCCAATATATATTGAGGGAGTTAATTCTTATCAAAAATTTTGTGTTATTAACAATCTGTCTTGTTGTAATGTTATCCTTGGCAGGCTTTGGATCCGTGAAATGAAAGATGTCTCTTCAACATATCATCAAAGCATAAAGCTACCAACCCCATGGGGAGTGGTGAAAATGGATAGTGATCTAGTAGAAGCTAGGAACTGCTATACTTCATCTATGAAGCCATCTGAAAAACAAATGATTGCATAGCAACTAAAGAACCATCCTAGAGAAGTGCTAGAAGCAAGGGAGAAGGACGTTAAAAAAGAATCCTTAGACCCTGAAGACCCAACATCAAAGTATATATAGGATCCGATATCCTTAGAAACATAGAATAGGATCTAGTATCCTTCTTCAAACAAAGGAAATCTACTTTCGCTTTTAAACATTCTGACATGACAGGTATTTCTAAAGATATTATTACGCATAAATTGTCTATAGACACATCAGTAAGGCCTTTTCACCAGAAGCGGAGAAAATTTCCTCCTGAGAGAAATGACATTATCCAAGAAGAAGTTGAAAGACTTCTTAAAGCAGGTATGATTATAGAAGTTAAGTATCAAAGATGATTAGCTAGTGTGGTAGTTGTTTCAAAGAAAAATGGAAAGTGGGGGGTATGTGATGATTTCACTTATTTAAGTAAAGCATCTCCCAAGGATCCTTTCCCCTTACCACACATTGACTCCATGGTGGATGCTACAAAAGGATATGAAATGCTTACCTTTAAGGATGCTTCGTCTGGATTCCAACAAATTCAGATGGAACCATCTGATCAAGATGATGCAACACCCATGACTCCTACTGGCATATACTGTTATATTGCTATACCTTTTGGACTAAGAACTGCAGGTGCAACCTACCAAAGACTTGTCAATATGACGTTCAAAGATCACCTGGAAATAACCATGGAAGTTTATATAGATGACATGGTGTTCAAATCAAAGAAAGCAAAAGATCATCTTAAGTGTCTCGAAGTAGCCTTCGATATTCTTGACCAATATAACATGAATCTCAATCCATCCAAGTGCCATTTCGGTGTCAAAGCTGGAAAGTTCTTAGGATACATGGTGACCAAAAGGGGGATAGAAGCTATCCCTAAGAAGCACAAAGCCATTGTCAACTTAAAGTCCCGGTTAAATGCAAAAGATGTCCAAAGGTTGACATGAAGAATTGCGTCCTTGAGCAGATTTATCTCCAGATCCTCAGAGAAATGCAAGGATTTCTATGACATCTTAAGAAAAAACAACAAGTTCGAGTGGACTCAAAAGCATGTAACTGCACATAAATCCCTTAAGGATTATCTATCCTCAGCACCAGCATTGATGAAATCATTGGATGGTGAGCCATTATCCTTATATCAAATTATTTCAGGTAATGCAGTAAGTGTCGTTCTAGTTAACGATCACGATGGACAACAACATCCAGTCTACTATGTTAGTAAAAGTCATTTAGATGCCGAGGTCAGGTTTCTCATCTTGAAAAATTAATACTTTCTTTAATCATGGCATCAACTAAATTAAGGCAATACTTTGAAACTCATACTATTATTGTTATTAGAAATAATTATCCTATTAAGAACGTTCTTAGAAAACCCAAGATGTCAGTGTTAGAACTGATAATTTTTATACTGTGGATATGTTATCCTTGAAGATGTGTCTGGATCAATTATCCTCCAGAAGAGTTCCAGAATCACATCAAGATCAGGGATCCTCAGAAGTTAATGTTATTAACAATTATTTCACGTGTGTAGGTTGTTATTCAACAAGAGCAACGGCTCCTAGACCCAGTCTACCACCATTTTCGCTACTGAACTTCTATGAGCACGTGGTCAAAGAGCACGATGAAGAAGAGTGGAAGACTAGCGGATTAGTAGAACCTAGTTGTTAGTTTGTTATTTTCTTTATAAACATAGAGAAACTGATCAATTAGTACTCACTTGTATTCACACACACTCAGAGCAGAACTAAAAATTCTCTCTACTCACTAGCAATCGTTGTAACATTGATCGGAATCTCCAAAACTCTTGTAACCTTTTTTGATTAATAAATTGGTGATCGACAAGTTGTCATCACCCGAGATTTTTTTCTTTTGATCTGAACAAGATTAAAGGGTTTTTCCTCGCAACAAATCGCTGTCTTATCTCAATTTCATTCATATATTCATTGTTATCAATTTAGCACTAAACCTCACATAACATATTTGGATACATTATCCTTAGCAGATTTTTATCCAAAACAATTTGGCGCCCACCGTGGGGCCATTGGTGCTATAATAGATATCATTCCTATCAACTTTCGATTTTTTCATACCCATATCACTATCAATGGCCTCTCAATCAACCTCTATTTCATCAACCATGCCGTCGTCAGTTTCTCTCTCATCGAGAACCTTGTCGCCGATGCCTCCGCCAATCACGGGAGCACCACGAGCTACTGCTGCTTGGAACAAGACTCAACTACCAGTCTTCCAGAGCTCTAGAACCACTGCCACCACTCCGGTGGTTAGTACTAATAATGATGTTTCTAATATGTTTTCGCAGGTCAAAGCATATATGGAGCAACAAACCAAGACCAACCAGAGGATCCTTCGTGAGATAGAAGATCTCAAGAAGACTAAGAGGCCAGCGGAGGATCACACTCCCTTGATGCCTAGGATGCTGGATTTCACCACTCCAGGATCCTTGCCTCAGCTTACTCAAGGATCATCTATCCTTCAACAAGGGTCCATGGGTCAGCAAACTCAAGGATCCTCATACTTCCAGCAAGGATCACCTATCCTTCAACCGGGGTCCATGGGTCAAGTAGCTCAAGGATCCCCAACTTTCCCACAAGGATCATCCATCCTTCAACCAGGATCTTCAGGACTATATCTTCACCCAGGATCCTTCAACTCTCAACCATTGGGATCCTTCAACCCCAGTCAAAGATCCTTTTTCCAGAATCAAGAATCCTCAGGGTTCAACATTAGAGGTCATCCGAGGTCCATGAAAGAGATATAATCCCCATGCAGACCATTGCTTCCGGTGGACCGACCCCTGTAGCGGATGCTTCGTACCTCAGCTACTCATCCGGGATGCTAACCTTCACCCAACAAAGAGGTAACTCGTAAGATCTTATATCCTTAATCCGTGCAGGATGCAGGTATCAACCAAGCTATGGCTAAGGAACTACAAAAGCTGAAGAATATGATATCCAGTGTACCGGGGGTGGTCCGTCCAATTCCCAAGATACCAGAAGGAAGCCACAGGTTATCCAGATTTGCTCCACCTATCTGTGATGCAGAAATCCCAAAGCGATTCCAGACCCCCAACATGAAGACTTACGATGGGACCACAGATCCTCAGGAGCACGTTTCACAGTATAGGGTGCGTATGGAGATCAATCCAATTCCTGAAAGGCTCAAAGAGGCTTGTTTATGCAAGGGCTTCGGATCCACACTGACAGGATCTGCGTTAAAATGGCTGCTAAGTCTTCCTCCATTTTTAGTTACTTCTTTCTCACACTTAGTTAACTTGTTCAACAGTTAATTTTCCTATAGTAGGACATTTGAGAGAAGTTAACTAGTGATTTATACCGAGTTATCCAACCTAGTGATGAATCCCTTAGGGATTTTGTTACTAGGTTTGGCAGGGAGGCTCTGGAAATCCCTAATCTTGACATGGCTACTGCTGTTGAAGCATTCAAGATGGGACTTCAGAGGGGTTTCCCTTTTTATAATGATCTTGTGATGACTCCTTGTAGGTCCTTAGATGAAGTCAGAAACAAAGCACTCAGATTCATACGGTTGGAATATGACAAGAGGATCCAGGATCGTCTGGGGAGTCAAACAAAGCAAGAATCCTTCGACAAGAAGCAAGGGTTCTCGTTCAAGAACAACAACTCAAAGCCCTACTCCAAATTTAACAATCAAAATTTTCGAGCTGTTGAAGAGGAGGATGACGATGAGGATTACCCCAGCATCTCCGAGTACTGTTTATCGGTAGATACTCATGGTTTAATTTGTGCCATGAAGGATCTGGGTGAGAAAGAGAGGTGGCCCTGAAGGAACGAAAAATCAACCACCTTCAGAGATAAGTCCAAATGGTGTGCCTTCCACGAAGACTTTGGCCACATGACGGACGATTGCATTGGTTTAAGGAGGAAGATTGGGTACCTCCTGAGCAAGGGCCACTTTAAAGAACTATTGGGAAGAAAGAAGTCAAGGATCCAGGAACCTGAAGAGGATCCTCAAAAAGCAACTCCGCCCCCATCAGATGCTCAAGTGATCAACTTCATTTCCGGTGGCTCAGACATATGTGGAACTTCTTTTTTACACAGCTAAGAGGCTGGCCAAAGAGACCAAGTGGGATAACGGGGAACGACCGGTTATCTCCACCACCTCGACAACTGACAAAAGGATCATCTTTGATGAAGAAGATAAAGCAAACATTCAGGATCCTCAGCATGACGGTTTGATTGTTACTTTGTTTATTGCTAACTATTATGTACGTAGGATCCTTGTCGATGGTGGAAGCTCGGTCAACATCATTCAACATGATATCCTTCAGAAGATGAACATCCTAGACTCATAAATCATCCCGAGGACGTCGGTGTTAGTCGGCTTCAGTGGAGAAACCAAGAAGACATTGGGGGACATCAAACTCCCAATATACATCGAAGGGTTAAACTCTTACCAAAATTTTATGTTATAGATAACCTTTCTTATTGCAATGTTATTTTAGGCCGGGCTTGGCTACATGGGATGAAGCCAGTGGCCTCTAATTACCATCAATGCATCAAACTTCCAACTCCTTGGGGAGTGGTAAGGATAGATGGTGACCAAGTCGAAGCCAAAAACTACTACTCCTCATCAATGAAGCCAGCAGCTAAACAAACTATAGCATAGCAACCACAACAACATCCTAAGGACGTGCTGAAAGCTCGTGAGAAGGACTTAAAGGAAGTATCCTTGGATTCCAAGGATCCAGATGCGAAAGTGTTCCTAGGATCCAGTATCCCTAGTGAAATAGAGGAGGATATGATATCCTTCCTAAAGCGAAGAAAATCCACGTTTTCCTTCAAACATTCAGACATGACAAATATTTCTAAGGAGGTAATTACTCACAAGTTAGGCCTTGATTTATCTATTAAACCCGTCCATCAGAAGCGAAGGAAATTTGCTCATGAGAGGAACACGATCATAAAAGAAGAAGTTGAAAAAATTCTTAAGGCCGGTATGATCAAAGAGGTTAAGTATCCTCTATGGTTAGCTAATGTGGTTGTTGTTTCTAAAAAGAATGGAAAGTGGAGGGTGTGTGTCAATTTTACTGATTTAAACAAGGCATGCCCCAAGGATCCTTTCTCGTTACCACATATAGATTCCATGGTGGATGCAACGGCAGGACATGAGATGCTCACCTTTAAGGATGCTTCCTCTGGATTTCAACAAATTCAGATGGAACCATCTGATCAAGAGGATACAACATTCATGACTCCTACCGGCATATATTATTATATTGCTATGCCGTTCGGACTAAGAAATGCAGGGGCAACATATCAAAGACTGGTCAACATGATGTTCAAGGATCAGCTAGGCAAAACCATGAAAGTCTACATAGACGACATGGTGGTGAAGTCAAAGAAAGCTGAGGATCACCTCAAAGATCTTGAATAAGCTTTCAACATCCTGGATCAGTACAATATGAAGCTGAATCCTTCAAAGTACCATTTTAGTGTCAAGGCTGGGAAGTTCCTAGGATACATGGTGACCAAAAGAGGAATAGAGGCAAGCCCTGAGCAGATAGAAGCCAATGTAAACTTAAAGTCTCCTGTGAATGCTAAGGATGTCCAAAGACTGTCGGGGAGAATAGCTGCTCTCAACAGATGCATTTCCAGATCCTCGGAGAAGTGCAAAGACTTCTATGACATCCTTAGAAAAAACAAGACGTTTGAATGGACAGAGAAGCATGAAGTCACCCTCAAAACATTAAAGGATTACTTATCCTCAGCTCCAGCTCTAATGAAGCCTGTGGATGGAGAATCCTTATACCTATACCTAGCTGTCTCAGGAAATGCTGTAAGTGCTGTCCTTGTGAAGGATCGTGAATGTGAATAGCATCCCGTTTATTATGTAAGTAAAAGTCTATTAGATGCAGAAGCTAGGTATTCTCATTTAGAAAAATTAATTCTTGCACTTATTATGGCTTCCACTAAATTAAGACATTATTTGGAGACTCATACTATTATTTTAAGAACTAACTATCCTGTTAAGAATGTTATTCGAAAGCCAGAATTATCAGGTAGAATAGCCAAGTGGGCTGTGAAGCTGAGTGCATATGATATTCAGTATGAGCCTAGAACAGCTATCAAATCGCAGGCACTAGCAGACTTTGTGGCTGATTTCAGCAGTGACATGCAAAAGGAAGCTGATTTAGAAGTCCAACAACTAGAAGAAACCAAGGATCCTTCGATCCTCTTCACAGATGGAGCATCCAACGTAAGAGGAAAGGGATTGGGAATACTACTGAAATCGTCACAGGGGGACATAATACCCCATTCCATTGCATGTGCATTTAAAGCCACCAACAGTGAGGTAGAGTATGAAACACTCATCGCAGGTTTACTTTTAGCCAAACAAATGAGGATCAGGTATCTTCAAGTTTATATGGATTCTTTACTTATAACTAACCACTTTAACGGTTCTTATACCGAGAAAGGTGAAAAAATGATCAAATATTTAGAAGTTGTGAAGGAATTAGCAAAATCCTTTGAATTGTTTAGTATTATACAGGTACCAAGAGTAGAGAATGCTGGGGCAGATGCCTGAGCTAATTTAGCCTCATCCTTGAAAATTCAAGAAGATACGAAGATCCCAATCATCCATATACTCTCGCTAGCAATAGGAGAACAAGAAGTTGTGGAGATAACAACTGACAAACAGATCGTACTTTGGGATCCATTATCCTCAGCTAGCCAAGGATCTTGGATCCTCCCAATTCAGAGATACATTCAAATTGGAGAGATTCCAACCACGGAGAATCCCAGATCTTTCAAACTCAAGGCATCACAATATATTTTGATAAATGATATGCTGTACAGAAAATCTCTTGCAGGTCCATACTTGAGGTGCATCGAGAATCCTGAAATCCAAGAGGTGCTCAAAGACTTTAATGAAAATGATTGTGGTAACCATACTGGAGGTAGAGCTCTATTTTCTAGAATTCTGAGAATAGGATATTTATGGCCAACAATGAAGAGAGATGCCATTGAATACTCAAAGAAGTGTGATGCTTGTCAAAGGCATGCAAACATCCTACATCAACCAGCAGAGCCTATGTATCCTATATCCTCATTATGGCCTTTTATGAAGTGGGGCATGGATATCGTGGGTAAACTGCCTAAGGCACCAGAAGGAAAGGTATTCATGCTTGCAATGACTGACTACTTTTCAAAGTGGATAGAGGCAGAAGCTTTTGTTCAAGTTCACGAAAAAGAGGTGATATCCTTCATTAAAAGAAATATTATTACTAGATTTGGCATTCCTTTAGAAATTATTTGTGACAATGGTTCCCAGTTTATCTGGAAAATAACCACTAACTTTTGTGACAGCTGGGGCATCAAGATGATTACCTCTACTCCAGTGCATCCTCAATCTAATGGCCAAGCAGAGTCAAGCAACAAGATAATCATCAACAACGTAAAGAAGAAGCTAGGATCCAAGAAAGGAAAGTGGGCCGAAGAGCTACCTTATGTTCTTTGGGCTGACATGACAACGCCCAAGAATGCAACAGGTCAAACACCCTTCTCATTAGTCTTTGGATCAGAAGCGGTAATCCCTACAGAGATGGTGGTTCCTACAGCCAGAACAAGCATCCCTGACCCTGAGGCCAATGAAGAAATCCTTCTTGAAGACTTGGATACTGTTGAAGAACTCATTAACCTAGCCAAGATCAGAATTGCGGCATACCAACAAAGGGTAGCTGGGGTATACAACAAAAGTATAAGGATCATAAGATTTCAAGAAGGATATCTAGTCTTGAGAAAAGCCTTCCAAAATACAACCAATCCGGCAGATGGGAAGCTAGCACCCAAGTGGAAAGGTCCTTATCTGATCGAGTCGGAAGCAGGAAAGGGCCATATCATTTGCTCACTATGGAAGGCAACAGGTTACCAAGAGCATGGAATGCTATCCACCTCAAGAAATACTTATTCTGATCAGGATCAAGTATCCTCTAAGGATCAAATATCCTTAAAGGATCAAGGATCCTAAAATCAGTAATATCTATCTAATTACTTATTCATTTTTTATTTTTGCTTATTTAAGGATAACATATTCTTAACATTTGTATTTTCCAAGTTTTAAGTAACAATGCAGGATATTAATGAGATATTCAATGATCAAGAGGTTGGCCACCTCTCCTTTATATTTAAGGTACTTTACTATTTTCCCAGGCCTGGCCCACGATTAGGTATGACCCCCAATGGTCATATCCCCTAAGGTTTAAAGGTTTTCACCTTTCTTATAAATTAGAGTTTCTACACTCCCGCCTGGAGCGCACACTATCCAACGTATAGTCCGGGGCAGCGGGACCAGTACACGCTTAGTGGCTGACAATTTCGTTGTCTTAGGATATATGGAGGATCCTACGATTTATGGTAGACGTAGCATACCACCGGTTTATAACGTTTTCACGTTATCTCAAGACAAAGGTTTCAAACATTTTCATGTTTGCTAAGGTTTGGCGTTTTCACGTCACTCACGTTTGGGCTAAATCCCGGTTTGGGCGAGTCCCCAGTTGACATCCGTATCCTTGGGCCAGTCCCAGTTTGGGCTTGTCCCCAGTATTTGGGCTTGTCCCCAGTTTAACACCAGTTTGGGCTTGTCCCCAGTATTTGAGCTTGTCCCCAGTTCACGGGCTTGTCCCTAGTTGCATGGGCTTTTCCCCAGTTTATTATTTGGGCTTGTCCCCAGCTTAACGGGTTTAACCCCAATTAATCTTATAAGCCCTTTGCAACAGATGTTCTGAGTTCAATAACAAGAGTCAAGACTTATGGATTCAAGATCCTTAGCTTATTTCTACAAGGAACACCGAAGGTTTTGTACTTGTGGTAACCTAGGTCTACTTAGACCTTATGGTATGATTTCTACTTGAAAATATATATTGGTTTGGCTAGGATCCTTATAAATCCTTTTGTTTAAAGATTTAACATCTTTGAATAATTTCTTTAAGGATATTATATCCTCAAATTTCTATAATTACATTTCCTAAGGATATTCTATCCTAAAAATTTCTTTCACTCAAGATTATTTCTTAAAACTCTCAATAAAGCTAAGATTATATGAAATAAACTTGCAAAATAATAGACAACAAACAGATAGTTAAAAGATTTATATTATTAAACATAAGTCACTTGGACTTATCCAAAATACTTAACCCGGATTTCACCATGCAAAAGATGGATCATCCACCCGGGTTATGTGAGTAGTACTAATTGTTCATAAGTGCAGGAAAATAAAGAACATGGGCACCAAAGGTTTCATCCTCACAAACAGCGGATCCATCCACCTTCGATACCCCTGAGAATTGTCTAGAGGATCAGTGATCCTTAAATCCTACTTACTACTGTCTATTACAAACCATAACCATTGTTCATCAAAAACATCAACATAAAAAAATGGGCTCGGGCCTTGTCTTTAATATCCTTCTTCGCCCATTCACGCTGCATCCTTGCCTTCCGCAGCATCCGCTCATTCACCAGTCACCCCACATCCTTGACTCCACTGGTTCCAACCTCGTTCTCCTCAGCCATGTCCGCATTCTCCTCGCCACCAAGAGCCGCAAAAGCAGTCTTCCACTTAGCCACTTCCCAGGTCGTTTTATCAAAAGCAGGATCACCAGCCTCCATTGCCATCTTAATCCTCGCTTGAAACACTGACCTAGCAGCCCACATTCTAGCCTCTTCCGTGGCCTGCTTCACCTCTTCTTGGCGTTGGGCTTCTGCTAAGGATAACTGATCCTCTAACTACTTTTTGTCCTTCGAAAGCTGGATCAAGGCCTTATCCTTTGTCACCACCGCAGCTCCCATCCCAGACAACTTCTCACTCATCTGGTTCACAATTTTCTCATAATGGTCTTTGCAAGTGTTCACAGCCTATAGCCAACAGTTAAAACCATGTTAGCAAGATATCGGATCCTGAAATTTAATATGACTGGGTATGAAATACTCCCAGTGAGGATCTTGTAGAAGTGGGTTTCAGGCTCAAAGGACCTCATTCTTTTGGAAGTGGCTGACTTGGCTCTGGTAGTTGCAGTCTTTGGCTCAGAACTGGTTGCAGCCTTCAAAGCCTCCTTCTTTATGTCTTGAGGAGTCATCATGCAATCGATGTCTTCCAGAGAAAACTTGCTAGCGGACTTTTGAGACTTCTTAGCGCCTACAAGATTAAATCAACATATAAGTACTCTATCTAATTTTATTTATTTTTAACTATTATAAACTTACTTGACATATTGGAGTCTGAGGAAATCTCACAAAAAGCTTCGACAAACCGGTCTTGAAAAGTTCTAACCTCAGAATCTAGGGCAAGAAATCGTTTTGTTTTTTCTTCTGTTCCAGGTAATCTACCCAAGGAAGCGAAATTCTCAACTGCAAACAAATAAAATATATATATATATATATATATATATATTCAAAGTTAGATCGAGTATCACGGATTATGTTTCTGATAAGGATCCGGAATCTTACCCTTTCTGACCCACTGTAAAGGTAAGTCAGCCCCACAAGGTATAGAGTCACGTTTTACGAAGAAGAATTGATTCCTCCAGAAGAGATCATTCAAGGTGGCTTTTAGAATCGGATGGAACTGTCGAGGTTTGGATTTCAGAATGAATCGGGCCGGACCATGGGTAGTGGGGGAATAGAGTTGGGACAACTCCGGAAGACCGAAGTCGACCTTTTCTTCCTCGATGATCTTTTCGATGGTGCTTAAGACTCTCCAAAGCATAGGCATAACCTGGATATAGGATATGCCAGTGGATTCAAAGAAGCTTTGTGTAAAAGGAGGGAATGGATATCGATAACCATTGAGAAAATGGCAAGCCGGAAAACACACCCAGGTTCGAGAATAAATATCACAACGGACGTTGGAAGCATACGGTCGGAATATGGTTCCCGATGTAAACAGTGAGCGGATCTCATCAATCTCGGGGTTCGTGAGTTTGCAGATATCGATGGAGGGGTTAGCTATGAGGTTCTGGGATTGCATCTCAATCAACTCAGAGTCACCGGACAACTGATCGGACGATTTAGGAGGGGAAGAAGAAGAAGCGACCGACATTGTTATCGGAAAAATTAAAATATTGAAGAGAGAAGGAAGGATACCTGATGAGCCGCCTGGATATGTGGTTATTAAAGGATTATAGGGATCGAATATATAGGTGGTGATAATTAATCTCGAGTGTTTGATAATAATGACTCCTGACATATGTCTAATCATCTACTTTTTTGCAGAATTCAAATTTAAAAATGCCAGTTGTAAAGCTCAAACACCCGCCATTTTTGGGGCAATTGTTAGGACTGATAAATTTTATACTTAGGATATGTTATCCTTGAAGATGTGTCTGGATCAATTATCCTCCTGAAGAGTTCCAGAGTCACGTCAAGATCAGGGTTCCTCGGAAGTTGATGTTATTAACAATTGTTTCACGTGTGTAGGTTGATATTCAACAAGATCAGGGCTCCTAGACCCAGTCTACCACCATTTTCGCTACTGAACTTCTATGAGCACGTGGTCAAAGAGCACGATGAAGAAGAGTGGAAGACTAGCGGATTAGTAGGACCTAGTTGTTAGTTTGTTATTTTCTTTATAAACATAGAGAAAACGATCAATTAGTACTCACTTGTATTTACACACACTCAAAGCAGAACTAAAAATTCTCTCTACTCACTAGCAATCGTTGTAACATTGATCGGAATCTCCAAAACTCTTGTAACCTTTTTTGATTAATAAATTGGTGATCGACAAGTTGTCATCACCCGGGGTTTTTTTCTTTTGATCTAACCAAGATCAAAGGGTTTTCCCTCGCAACATATCGCTGTCTTCATCTCACTTTTCATTCATATATTAATTGTTATCAATTTAGCACTAAACCTCACATAACAGATTTGGATACATTATCCTTAGCAGATTTTTATCCAAACCAGTCAAGTAGGAGGGCTAAGTGGGCTGTCAAGCTCAGTGCCTATAATATAATTTATGAGCCCATGGGTGATCGACGAGTTGTCATCACCCGGGGTTTTTTTCTTTGATCTGAATAAGATCAAAGGGTTTTTCCTCGCAACAAATCGTTGTCTTCATCTTCATTTCATTCATATATTCATTGTTATCAATTTATAACTAAACCTCTCATAAAAGATATGGATACATTATCCTTAGCAGATTTTTATCCAAAACAGTCAGGTTGGATGGCTAAGTGGGCTGTCAAGCTCAGTGCCTATGATATAAACTATGAGCCCAGAACCATAATCAAATCACAAGCACTTTCCGACTTTGTGGATGATTTCAGTAGTGACTTGCAAAAAGAAACCGATTTAGAGGTCCAAAAACTTGAAGAGACCAAGGATCCTTGGATTCTCTTCAAAGATGGCGCATCAAATGTCACTGGAACAAGATTGGGCATACTATTAGAATCGTCACAGGGGGACATAATACCCCGGTCTATATCCTGTGAGTTTCAAGCTACGAATAATGAAACATAGTATGAAGCATTAAATGCAGTTTTATTACTAGCTAAACAAATGAGGATCAAGTATCTTCAAGTTTACATAGATTCCTTATGATAGCTAACCACTTTAATGGTTCATACACTGTCAAAGGTGAAAAACTGATTAAACATTTAGAAATTGTAAAAGAGTTGGAAAAATTCTTCGAATTGTTTAGTATAAATCAGGTACCAAGAGAAGAGAATTCTGCTGCAGATGCCTTAGAAAATCTAGCATCAATTCTTGATGATCCCAGACGATATAAAGATACCAATCATTCACATACGTTCTCCAGCAATTGGGGAACAGGAAGCAATGTAAGTGACAACGGATCGTCCTAGAGAATTTAAGGATCCTTAATCTAGTCCTGAAGTAGAATCCTGAATCATCCCAATTAAGATATTCATCCAAGACGGAGAAATCCCTAGTGATGAAAATCCTAGAGCGTTCAGAACCAATGTATCCCAATTTATTATATACATGATACTTTGTATAGAAAATATCTTGTAGGTCCCTACCTAAGGTGAATTGAAGAACCAGAAATCCAAAAGTGCTTAAAGACTTCCATGAAGGTGATTGTGGTAACCATACATGGGGCTAAGCAGTATTCTCTAGAATACTTTGAATAGGTTACTTCTGGCCAACAATGAAGAAGGATGCTATGGAATATTCAAGGAAATGTGATGCTTGTCTAAGACATGACAACATTCTTCTTCAACCAGCGTAGCCTATGTACCTTATCTCTTTTCATAGCCTTTCATGAAATGGGGGATGGATATTGTAAGAAAGTTACCTAACGCATCTGGTGGAAAAGTCTTCATGCTTGCCATGACGCAATATTTCTCAAAATTGATCAAAGCATAAACATTCATTCAAGTCCGTGAAAGGGAAGTTATATCATCTATTAAAAGAAACATTATAACCAGATTTGGTTTCCCATCTGAAATCATTTGTGATAATGGATCCCAATTTATTGGAAAAATAACAACTAACTTTTGTGATAGATGGGGCATGAAGATGATCACCTGTACACCAGTCCATCCACAAGCTAATGGTCAAACAAAATCAAACAATAAAATCACCATCAACTACTTAAAAAAGAAGCTAGGATCCAAGAAAGGCAAATGGGCTGAAGAACTTCCTTATGGTCTTTGGGCTGATATAAAAACACCTAAGAATGCAACAAGTCAAACACCATTCTCATTGGTATTTGGAGCAGAAGCTGTAATCCCTATAGAGATGGTAGTTCCCATCGCTAGAACAAGCATTTGTGATTCTCAAGGAAACAGCGAAAGCCTTGTTCAAGATTTAGACATTGTTGATGAACTTAGAGACTTAGCAAAAATCAGGATGGCTGCATTCCAAATAGGACGCATGAGGCATATAACAAAAATATCAGGATCGGAAGGTTTCAATATGGAGATCTGGTCCTAAGGAAAGCCTTTCAAAATACGACTAATTCGGCAGATGGAAAACTAGCAGCCAAGTGGGAAGAACCTTATTTGATCGAGTCAGAAGCTGGAAAAGGAGCATACCACTTACTTACATTGAAAAGTGATCGACTACCAAGAGCTTGGAATGTAATCCACCTCAAAAATTATTTTATGTAATCAGGATCAAGGATCCTTATGTAACAACTCAGGTTCTCATTTAACTTATTTATACCTGACCCATTTTAGTTTTCAGGTAATTTTAATTACTAAAATATCCAATTTATCGAGTTAATAATATTTATTTATTATTATTTATTATATTTAATTAATTATCTAAAAGAAATTTGAGATATATTCAATTTATACCCTAAACATTAGTTTTAACCCTACATGTTTCCACACCCAAAGTTAAGGGACTAAATAGCAAATTTTTCTAATTATTATTATATTTTGACCCATATTTGTTTACCTAGATCCTTCAACCTGTATCCACGCAACCCGTATGATTTCGTGCACCTTAATTATCGTTTTAAACTTGGAATTGACTGTTGAAGATCGTTTATACGCGTATTATAACTTACAACGTCAATTTAATTAAGAAAACAACATCATTGTGATTCGTATTGTTATATTAACAAACCTTCCTTAAACAAATGATGAAGATACTATCTACAGATCAAACTAATTTAATTGATCATGTCCGCACCATCTCTATAACATCTCGAACCCTTACCCTATCACTAATTGCATCCAAGTCGTCTGTATTCCCCTGGTTGATCTTCGGTTTGCGGCGTCTAAGTTCTTTCTCGTTTGAGATCAATTAATAACAATAAAAGGTAATCAATATATACATCATGATCGTCTTGAACCCAACTTCAATAGCCTTAACATTAATTAGACTAACCTAACTCGGATTGAACGACTCAAGATTTTAGGGCTCATAACAAATTTGGGGTTAATCAACTGCTGTATTTAAAGTATTGTTTCTGTAATTCAATCATCTGGCACACCAGCCCAGTTGGCTGTTGTGGGTGTGTTAAACATTCGTGCCGGCTGCCACCCGGTTTCGAGTCCCAGTGGCTTCGTTTTTATTAATTTTATGGTTTTTGATGGTTATAACAAAGTATAATTAATATTAAATAAACATTATTTTACTAAACTAGTAGGGTAACATAATTAATAAAACAAACTTTTTTATTAAAACCCGAACATCATTATTGAAGTTTCTCTTCGTTAATCATTTTTACAAATTTCTTATATTTATATATGTTATATATATATGTATTAGTCTTTTAAACAAAAATATAATAAAATGTACTAAATGTGTTAAATGAATTAACTATATTCTTACCATTGGGTTTTGTTAATGAATTAAAGATATAAATTTTACTATAATTAACTATTTAAAAGTTTATTATTATAGTATATCGCAACTCATATTTATTTAAACTAATTATTCATAAATTCGATTATATGATAAACAAACGATTTTTTGATTAAATGATGACTAATAATATTGTTTTTGTAGTAACAAATAATCCATAGAGATCAATAGTTCAATTAATAAACATCCTAATCCCAAACATAACTCAAATCACATAGAAACTTTAATTCATTATACGTGTTGTCTCATTATTAATTAATTCATATTAAAATTTATTTAACTAGGAATCCTTGACGATATATCCCAAATGATTCATCTTTCTCACATCATCATCATTGTAATTTCGTTCATCTAATTAGGTGGGTATCTCACTCTCCCGTTTAACTCATTTTTACTGTTTTGGGGACATATGCGTTCATAGATATTTTACTATTATTTAATACTCAAACTTGCAATTGTTAGTCATGCGTGTTTAACAATTTATGTCCTACGTGTTATATGTGTATATGCTTTACTTGAATACATTTTGGAGAGGTCCAACATATTCTTAGACTAGTATGATCATACGCCCGTCGTGTTAGCCATCGTCCAGTTCATCTGGCATCGAGCTTACCGACAACATATTTACTTGCTTATGTAGTAGCCATCGCCCTGTTCGTCTGGCATCGTGCGTATCTACAACTTAATTACTTGCTCACTGGTTAAATTTCTTACCTCACTTGACACAGTTTGCACTTTTATTTATTATTATATATTCACAACAATCTGGTGTTTTACTCACTCAACCTAGTTTTTTCAAAATTATTGTATTTTTAGCGCATATGCGGGTTATCGTGCGATATGATTATCAAGTTTGTATGAAGACACTTAGGATTGCATGCTAGAGAGATGAAACTAGAACTTAAATTTTATTTTGTCTTTATTTATTTTATTGATTGACTATATATTGTGGTATTTGAATATTCTTGGATTATTTAATTTAAAATAATAGATATTATAACTTTATTTATTGCATGATAGTACCTTGAGAGCTGTGAGCAATCAGCTCATGCCCCCGTATTTCCGCCTTAGGTTGGGGTGTCACACCTTAAAGGTTCAAGGATCCTGATCTCGGTAAAATCTTATCCTACTATTTTTTTCTACTTATTGTTAATTAAATATATCGATATTCTTAACATCTATTTTCACCAAGTTTTGAGTTTATGCAGAATATGAATATTTCAAGTGATTTTAAAAGGTTAAGGGGTTGGCCATCTCTCTCCCACGTGTAAGGTATAATCTTAAATGATCATACCTTCTAAGGTCTGAAAGTTTTATCCTTTCATATGAATTGAGTTTTGACACTCTCTCCTAGAGTGCACACTATCCAAAGTATAGTTCGAGGCAATGGGACCGGTACACGCTTAGTGCTGACAATTTCATTGTCGTTGGCTATTGTTAGGGCATAGAATTTATGTTGAGGATCCCTTATCCTTAAGTGAATTATGGATCAATTATTCTTGAGATATGTTCCAGGTTATGAAGGATTAAGGATCCTCGGTATTATCTGTTTACTAATAATTGTGTTTGAGTGGTGTTGTGTTTAATAGGTATAACGGCTCTATGACTGAGTCCTCCTCATAATTCGCTACTGGAGACTCCTAGCACGTGGTCAAAAGACATTGAAGGGGTTAGTGGAAGAGTGGCGGAATTGTAGGAATAGTTGTTAGTTGTTAATTGTTAATTTTGTTTATAACGGGATTATTGATCAGCTATAGGATACACTTGTATTCTCGCACACTTTAGCAATCCTGAGAACTCTCTCAAGCACATCACTCACTATTAGAAATATTGTAACACTGATCATAATCTCCTCCTTTGTAACCCAATTCTTTGTTTAATAAATTGATGATAGACAATTGACATCACCCGGGGTTTTTATGCCGGTGATCCTCAAAATATCAAGGGCTTTTCCTCGTAGAAATCCGTTTGTTTGTGTTTGCAACCGAATTACAATCGTTACAATCAAGTTAGCACTAAACCTCACATAACTAATTTGGTTATTTTATTCTTTGTTGATTTTTAACCAAAACAATTTGACGCCCACCGTGGGGAAATTGGTGCTATAATCCAGAAAATACCTTATCAATATTCAACCTTTTCAATCAATACCGCCATCAATGGCCTCTCAACAATCTTCTGCTTCATCAACCATGCCTTCATCAGTTTCACTTCCACCAAGATCTTCACTTCCAATGCCTCCTCCACTCGCGGGAGCACCAAGGGGTACTGCTGCTGGAAACAAGACGCAACTACCAGTTTTCTAGAGCTCGAAAACCACTACTGCCACTTCGGTGGTTAACTCTAACAATGATGTTTCTGCTATGTTTTCACAGGTTAAAGATTACATGAAGCAGCATAGCAAGACTAACCAGAGGAACCATCGGGAGATAGAAGATCTCAAAAGGACCAAGAACCCAACAGAGGATCAGACTCCTCTAATACCTAGAATGCTTGATTTTACCACTCCAGGATCCTTGGCTCAGCATGCGCAAGGATCACATATCCTTTAACCGGGATCCATGAGTCAGAAAACTCAAGGATCCTCATTTTTCAACAAGGATCATCGTTCATTCAACCAGGATCCTCGGGGTTGTGTCACCAAGGATCCTATAACTTCCAGTCTCAAGGATCCTTCTTCCAGAATCAAGGATCCTTACAAATTCAACATCAGAGGTATTCGGAGGTCCACGAAGGAGACATTATTCCCATGAAGACCATTGCCTCTGGTGGACCAACTCCAGTAGCAGACGCTTCTTACCTCAGTTATTCCTCTGGGATGCCAACATTCATACAACAGAGAGGTAACTCATATAATCATGTATCCTTAGATGCTAATCTTGGTTCCATACAGGATGCGTGTATCAACCAGGCTATGGCTAAGGAACTCAAATGGATGCTAAGTCTTCCTCCCTTTTCTATTAATTCTTTTTCACATTTAATTAACTTGTTTAACAACCAGTTTTCTTGTAGTAGGAAATTTGAAAAGTTAACTAGTGACTTATATAGAGTTGTCCAACCTTATGATGAATCCCTAAGGGATTTTGTTACAAGGTTTGGTAGGGAGGCCCTATAAATCCCTAATCTTGATATGGCTACGGCTGTGGAAGCATTCAAGATGAGACTAAATAGGGGATCCCCTTTTTATGATGATCTTGTGATGACCCCTTGCTGGACTTTAGATGAAGTAAGGAACAAGGCACTTAGATTCATACGGCTAGAGGATGACAAAAGGATCCAAGAACGGTTATGGGCTCAAACGAAGCAAGAATCTCCTGACAAGAAATAAGGATCCTCATTCAGGAACAACAATCCAAAGCCTTACTCCAAATTCAACAATCAGAATGTTTGAGCAGTCGAAGAAGGAGATGATGATGATGAATATTATGCAAGCATTTCTGAGTATTGCTTCTCTGTGGATACTCATGGTTTGATTTGTGCCATGAAGGATCTCGGAGAAAAAGCGAGGTGGCCTCGGAAAAACGAGAAGTCAACGACCTTCAAAGACAAATCCAAATGGTGTGAATTCCATGAGGATTTTGGCCATATGACTGATGACTGCATTGGTTTAAGGAGAATAATTGGATACCTCCTAAGCATTGGCCATTTCAAAGAGCTCTTGGGAAGAAAAAAGTCAAGGATCCATGATCCTGAAGACGTCCCGCAAATAGCAACTCCTTCTCCACCAGATGCACAAGTAATCAACTTCATCTCCGGCGGCTCAGATATATGTGGTACTTCGTTCTCCTCGGCCAAGAGAAACGCCAAAGAAACCAAGTTGGAGAACGAGGAATGACCGGTCATATCCACTACTTTGACAACTGACAAAAAATCTTCTTTGATAAAGAGGATAAGATAAGCATCTAGGATCCTCACCACGACGGTTTGATTGTAACTTTAATTATTGCTAACCATTATGTGCGCAGGATCCTAGTCGATGGTTTAAATCGGTGAAATCAACACACACCCTCACTTTCCTTTCTTTTTTGAAACAACAACAACATTAACCAACCATCGAGGATATTTAACCTCTTTGATCATACCGGCCTTAAGAAGTTTCTCAACTTCTTGTATGATCGCGTTCCTCTCAGGAACGAATTTCCTTCACTTCTGATGGACGGGTTTAATAGAATAATCAAGGCCTACCAAGAATAACATTGCAACAAGATAGATTGTCGGTTAACATCATCCAACATGATGTACTACAGATAATGAATATCCCAGACTCCGAAATCATCCCGAGAACGTCGGTGCTAGTTGGTTTCAGTGGCGAAACCAAGAAGACAATGGGGGACATCAAACTCCCAATATACATTGAAGGGTTAAACTCTTATAAAATTTTTTGTGTTATTGACAATCTATCTTGTTGCAATGTTATTCTTGGTAGGCCTTGATTATTCTATTAAACCCGTCCATCAGAAGTGAAGGAAATTCGTTCCTGAGAGGAACGCGATCATACAAGAAGTTGAGAAACTTCTTAAGGCCGGTATGATCAAAGAGGTTAAATATCCTCGATGGTTGGTTAATGTTGTTGTTGTTTCAAAAAAGAAAGGAAAGTGAGGGTGTGTGTTGATTTCACCGATTTAAACAAGGCATGCCCCAAGGATCCTTTCCCATTACCACAAGAAATGCAGGGGCAACATATCAAAGACTGGTCAACATGATGTTAGAGGATCAGTTAGGCAAGACCATGGAAGTCTACATATATGACATGACAGTGAAGTCAAAGAGGGTTGAGGATCACCTCAAAGATCTTGAAGAAGCATTCAACTTCCTGGATCAGTACAATATGAAGCTGAACCCATCAAAATGCCATTTTGGTGTCAAGGCTTGGAAGTTCCTAGGATACATGGTGACCAAAAGAGGAATATAAGCGAGCCCCGAGTGGATAGAAGCTATCGTCAATTTGAAGTCTCCTGTGAATGCTAAGGATGTCCAAAGACTGACGTGAAGAATAGCTGCCCTCAATAGATTCATTTCCAAATCCTCAGAGAAGTGCAAAGACTTCTATGATATCTTGAGGAAGAATAAAAGGTTTGAATGGACTCAAAGGCATGAGGATGCACTAAAGGCCCTTAAGGATTATCTATCCTCAACGCCTACTTTGATGAAGCCAATTGATGATGAGCCGCTGTCTGTATACTTAGTCCTATCAGGTAATATAGTTAGTGCTGATCTGGCCAAGGATCATGAAGGACAACAACACTCGGTATATTATGTAAGTAAAAGCCTCTTAGATGCAGAGGTCAGGTATTCACACCTTGAAAAATTTTATCTTGCTTTGATTATGGTCTCAACCAAGTTGAGAAACTATTTTGAAACACATACTATTGTTTTAAGAACTATTTATCCTGTTAAGAATGTGCTTAGAAAGCCAGAATTGTCAGGAAGGATGGCCAAGTGGGCCGTGAAGCTAAGTGCATATGATATTTAGCATGAGCCCATAACAGCCATTAAGTCACAAGAGCTTGCAGACTTTGTGGCTGATTTCAGTAGTGACATACAGAAGGAAGCTGATTTAGAGGTCCAACAACTAGAAGAAACCAAGGATCCTTGGATCCTCTTCACAGATGGAGCATCCAACGTAAGTGGGACAGGATTAGGTATCCTACTGAAATCGCCACAGGGGGAAACCATACCCCTGTCCATTGCATTTGCATTTCAATCCACCAACAATGAGGCAGAATACGAAGCACTTATAGCAACTTTACTTTTAGCCAAACAAATGAGGATAAGGTATCCTCAAGTTGATAAACCACTTTAACGGCACTTATACCGTGAAAGGGGAGAATATGATCAAGTATTTAGAAATTGTGAAGGAATTAGCAAAATTCTTCGAGTTGTTTGTACCAAGAGAAGAAAATGTTGGGGCAGATGCCTTAGCAAACTTAGCATCATCATTAAAGATCTCAGATGATGTAGAGATTCCAGTCATTCATATATTGTCTCCGGCAATTGAGAACAGGAAGCTATGCAGGTATTAGTGGATTTCACAGAAGAACTTAAGGATCCTTCATCCTCTCCAAATGTAGGATCTTGGATCCTTCCAATCAGAAAATTCCTCCAAGATGGAGAAATCCCTACAGGCGAAAACCCTAAAGCTTTCAGAATGAAGGTATCACAATTCATTATTTTACAAGATACTGTATATAGAAAGTGTCTTGCAGGTCCCTATATGGGATGCATCGAGGATCCTGAAATACAAGAGGTACTCCAAGACTTCCACGAAGGCGACTGCGGCAACCAGACAGGGGGGATAGCATTATTCTCCAGGATACTTAGGACTGGATACTTCTGGCCAACAATGAAGAAGGATGCAACGAAATACTCAAAGGAGTGTGATGCTTGCCAAAGGCATGGAAACATCCTTCATCAGCCAACAGAACCAATGTATCCTATATCCTCTTCATGGCCTTTCATGAAGTCGGAAATGGATATTCTTGGCAAGCTACCAAAGGCACCAGGTGGAAAGGTCTTTATGCTTGCTATGGCATACTACTTCTCTAAATAGATTGAGGCAGAAGCATTCGTTTAGGTCCAAAAAAGGGAAGTTATGTCCTTCATTAAAAGAAACATTATAACTAGATTTGGTATCCCATCTAAAATTATTTGTGATAATGGATCCCAGTCTATTGGGAAAAGAACTACTAACTTTTATGACAGTTGGGGCATCAAGATGATTACTTCTACACCATTTCACCCTCAAGCCAATGGCCGGGTAGAATTAAGTAACAAGATCATCATCAACAACTTGAAGAAGAAACTAGGATCCAAAAAGGGAAAGTGAGCTGAGGAACTTCCTTATGTTCTTTTGGATGATAGAACAACACCAAAAATGCAACAGGCCAAACACCCTTCTCATTGGTGTTTGGATCAGAATCTGTAATCCCTACATAGATGGTGGTTCTTACAGTCATAAAAAGCATACGTGATCCTGAGGCCAATAATGAAATCCTTCTCGAAGACTTGGATACTGTTGAAGAGCTGAGAGATCTAGCCAAGATCAGAATGGCGACATATCAACAAAGGGTAGCTGGGGCATACAACAAAAGTATAAGGATCAGAAGATTTCAAGAAGGAGATATGGTCTTGAGGAAATCCTTCCAAAATACAACCAATCCGGCAGATGGGAAGCTAGCACCTAAGTGGGAAGGTCCTTATCTGATCGAGTCAGAGGCCAAAGGGGGCATATCATTTCCTCACCATGGAAGGAGAAAAGTTACCAAGAGGATGGAATGCTATTCATCTCAAGAAGAATTTTTTCTGATCAGGATCAAGTATCCTTAAAGGATCAAGGAATTGATCACTTATCCATTTAAGATTCTTATTAGTTTAAGGGTAATATATTCTTAACGTTTATTTTTTCCAAGTTTTAAATAACAATGCATGATACTAGTAAAAGGTTAATTGATCAAGAGGTTGGCCACCTCTCCCTCACGCTTAAGGTACACTGTTGTTTCGATTGGCCTAGCCCACGATTAAGGTGTGACCCCCGATGGTCATGCCTTCCAAGGTTTAAAGATTTTCACCTTTCTTATAAATTAGAGTTTCTACACTCTCTCCTGGAGCGCACGTTATCCAACATATAGTCCGGGCGTGGGACCAGTACACGCTTAGTGGTTGACAATTTCGTTGTCTTCGGCTATATGGAGGATCCTACGATTTAAGGTAGAAGTACCATACCACTGGTTTATAACATTTTCATGTTATCTCAAGACAAATGTTTCTAACATTTTCATGTTAGCTGAGGTTTTGGCGTTTTCACGTCACTCATGTTTGGGCTAAATCCCGGTTTGGGCGAGTCCCCAGTTACACGGGCTAGTCCCTAGTTGCACGGGCTTGTCCCCAGTTTATTTGTGGGCCTGTACCCAATTTATTGAGTTTAATCCCTGTTAATATCATAAGTTATTTGCATCAGGTATCCTAAGTTCAATTATGAGGATCACATAAATAAAAATATTTTTGGAGATTCAAGATCCTTAATTTAAGCTTTACAAGGATCACGGAAGTATCAATACTTATGGTAACTTAGGTCTAATTAGACCATATGGTATGATTTCTACTTATCAATTTACATTTACTCGACTAAGAGCGGTCGTTAATTCTTTTGGTAAGGACTTGATATCCTTGGTATATTTTGTATAAGGGTACTCTATCCTTAAAATTTTTTTACTCAAAGATATTTTTTCAAGCTTTAACAAGACTAGACTTTATCAAACCCACTTTGAGAATAATAAATAACACATAAATAGCCAAAAGACTTAAATTATTATTAAGTCACCTGCACTTACCCAAAATCCTTAACCCGGATTTCACTATTTAAACATGGACCATCCACCCGAGTTAAGCAGGTGTTACTAATTGTTTGACAAAGTGTAGGAAAATAAAACAGGGGCATCAAAGGCTTCATCCCCACAAACATAGGATCCTTCCACCTTTGCTAGCCCTAGAAATTGTCTTAAGGATCATGGATCCTTTATCCTAGTTATTGTTATCCATTACAGACCATTATCCGATATCCATAAAAATATCATCAAAATAAAAAGTAAAACGGGCTCAGGCCTTGTCTTTGATATCCTTCATCGCCCGTTAAAGCAGCTTCTTCACCAACTGCTGCTGCTTCCTTCCCCTCGTCTATCTCATTCACATTTTTCTCTCCTCTCGCTCCAACCCCGGTTCCATCAGCTGCTTCAGCATCCTCGCCTCCGCCCAAATATGCCAAAGATTACTTCCACTGCGCTATGTCCCACGAGGATTTGTCAAAAGTTGGATTGTTGGCCTCACTCACCAATTTGATCCAGGCCTAGAGAACTGATTTGGCCGCCCAGATCTTTTCCTCGTTGGTAGCACGAGTTATTTCGTCCTGCATTTGAACAACAATTTTGGATGCATGATCCTCGGCTTGCTTCTTCTCCTTGGTCATCTTGGCGAGTGCCTTATCCTTTGCAGCGGCTATGGACCTCATCCCTCGGAGAGTCTCCTCATATTATCCGACAATCTTCTCATGATGGATTCGAGCATAATTGACGGCATGTACAAGAAAACGAGACGAGATTAGAAGAATCCTTGATCTATCAATAAAGGCTATCAGGATAAAGGATCCTTACAGCAGTGAGCATCTCGAGAAGCTGTTTCTCAGTGTCAAAGGGGTTCTCAGTGTAACATCCCATTTTCTAGTTTTGGTTAATAAAATGAAAACATGAGTTATTATGAGTCGGGCTAGTGTTGGGTTAAATAGATATGGGTTATGGACTTGGATTAAGAAGGAAAGAAGAAAAGACCATGAGCTTAAGCCCATGATCCGTAATATATAATCCTTAATTACCAATTAATCCATTCATTTACACATATTCCGTACACCACCCAAAACACACACTTAAGCTCTCTCTCTAGTTTCTCTCTTTTCTCTAGCCGAACCAAGAAGGAAAATCGATCCCGACCCAAGGTAATGATAGTATGATGTTGTATGGATCCAAACCCGCTAGATTTAGTTCTGGAACGACGAGCCGACACCCTTAAACCGTTAAAGTCATGATATCCGGGTGGAATCGGGTACAAACCGAACCAAAGATGAGCTTAGGGGTCACCCTAGCTAAGATCTGGATCGAACGGGACGAAAAACGGTGAAAAACAATGGAAAACGAGTGAGATCTCGTTTTTCCGTGGACGACGGCGCCGGAAAGGCGACGTTGGAAAACAGCGTACGAGGTTAACGAAATGCCAGAGAATGTTTCAGACATTCTCTGACCTAACCCTAATTCGTTACGGGAACATAGAGAATTAACCCTGGTTCATTAAGCTAATTCGCAACGGAAGAATAACGAACTAGCTTCATTCGCTAACTAATTCGTTACCTAATTCGTCAAGAAATACGTATGCCATTTCGTTAATGAAAGAGTGACGAACTAGGCCTAGTTCGTTAAGTCCAATTCGTTATTAGTACTGGTTCGTTATAAGGGTTCAGTTCGTTATGAAGTTCAATTCGTTAACCAGACCAAACGAATGAAGTCCAATTCGTTAAGAGGACCAGTTCGTCTTAAGGTCCAATTCGTTACAGGAACCAGTTCGTTATGATAGTCAATTCGTTAAGAACTGAGTAACGAACTGGAAGTTTAATAAAATGACAGAATGGTCCCTGGACTTAGAAAAGAATGATATAATTACATAATAGCTCTTGGACTTTGTTAATTTGTGAAAGATACCTTTAAAGGTTAACGAGTAACAATTAACTAACCGGTAAAGGTTCAATGAAGTAAAACCGGCTTAGACACTTAAGATTAATTAAGTAAACAATAAGAAGAGCTAGAACCATATTTAGTATATGTAATGATTATACAGTAAGTCGTGCACAACTCAAGAAATGAATAACCATAGACGGTGAACGTAATCGCGTTGAGGTGAGTTTCTAGCCTCATTCCTTGTTATGTTTTCGGGGCTGTGTGCATACTCAATGTGATAGTTAATACACTTACCTTAAATGATTAGTGTATGCCATGTATGAATTGTATGTTATTTATGTATATCTTAAATGTGAATGAGAGCTTGCCGGTGCATGAACGATCTTCGGATATTGAATGCACTGCCAGGTGATGGTTTGATGATACAATTGTGTATATCATGGATGAATGATGTAAGTATGTATGAAACTTACAGATATATATATGATAAGGTATGGCATAATATTAGCAACAAAGGGAGACCGGACCCTAATAATATCCGAGTATGGAGGGTGACCCAACCCTAATAATATCCGAGGATGAAGGATGACCGAACCCTAATAATATCCGAGGATGGAGGGTGACCGGACCCTTATAATATCCGAGGTTGGAGGTTGACCGGACCCTAATAATATCCGAGGCATGTAGGATTAGTTATGAATATATATGAAAGAATGATGAGCAGGTTAAGTATGTAATAAGTACCTACAGGCACGTATATGTGTATGTAAAGTAAGTTCTTTGTTTAACTAGAACTCACTCAGCGTAGCTGACTTTTTGAATGCACGCAGGTGAGTAAAATGAGGCAGCTCGCTTGAGGGGAAACACATGGCATGAAATTGAAGATACTGGCATCTCAAGGAAGTGTTATGTTATTTAAAAGACAATGTTTTATGTTTAAACAATTTGAATGCTCGTTAAAACAAGAATTGATGGTTATGTAATATATTGTTTTGAAGTTTTTATATTCCACGTAAAGTTTTATTTAACTCTGATATTTAGAACTATGCTAATGAGTAAATCCAACATCCAAAGTAGGGCACTGGTAACGGGGCCTTACAAGTTGGTATCAGAGCAAAGTTTGAGAGATTTAAGCATTCTACATGCTTAGACTCGAACAGAAAATGGGATTTCAGTAAGAACAGAAAGAAAATGTCAGTTCAAGAATGCCATGTGTCACTCAAGCAAGCTCAGTAATGGTGATGTGTATCGTTGAATAATAAATTTTAATGTTAGCCAATTTTTAAAGAAAGAATATGTATGTGTTAGGGATAGGAATTCTTGACTGTTTGATTGATTAACTGCTTAAGAATAGAATTAGCACAAATGGACTCATAAGAGGAAGTGTATAGGACACGGAAAGTAACGTGAGCAGCTAATCACAGTTGGCCACTATTAATACCTGTTAGCCTTGCTATCCTTGTAATAAATGGTTCCTTAAGTGATGACGTTTGTGTTTCCTTATAGAATACGAATGGTTGGAGCTAGGAATGTTGCTGGAAGGGGAGGAAGTACGAGACGTCGTGGTAGGCCACTCATGGTACGAGAACCGTCGGTAGAATCAGCTACTAACACCGAGGGAGAAGGAAGTGCAGTTGGTCGAAATCCAAGCAACAACGAAGGGGTTCAACTGGATCCCGCAATTCAAGTTGCCATTGCTCAAGCGGGTAGCAACTGCTGTGAAGAACATGAATTCTGAAAAGTCTTCTGAAAGTCAGGCAAGGACTGCTGAGAATTCTATGGAGAAGAATAAGAATGATGATGAGAAGGAGAAAGAGGAATCAAGTGTGGTTAAGTCGTGAAAGTCGATGATAGGAGAAGAGGCCGAGGTGGGTGAAACTATAAGTCTTTCAAAGGTTGTGACCCACCGAAGCTAACTGGCTTGGGAGACGCAATTGCAACTCTCCAATGGATAACCACGATGGACAAGGTTATCCGAATTAGCAAATGCCGTCCAAACCAAGCTGTAGGTTACGTCACCCAATCTTTCGGTGATGAAGCCAAGTATTGGTGGGAGTCAATTGAGCAAATGAAGAGTCCAGAAGAGATCAAAGCTATGAGGTGGAAGGATTTGAAGGAACTGGTGATGAAGAGGTTTTTTGCAGATGCAGAAGTTGAAAGGGTTGAAATGAAATTCTTGGGTTATTGGCGGGTAAGATGACACACCGCGAATACACCACTGAATTCAACCGTATGTCAAGGTTGGTGCCAGACTTGGTGAACAATGAGGCCAAGCGGATCAAGTGTTACCTTAGAGGGCTGCCGCAGAATGTTCGCATCTTGGTCAAGGCTGGTAGACTGGGTACTTTTGATTCTGCTGTAGGGCTCGCATAAATGGTTTACGACGACTTGTCGGCAGATGATGTGGTGGTGGAAAAGAAGAAGGATAAGAAATGGGTCTCTCTTGTCAAACGCCTAGTTACTCAGTTTTGGAACCCTAAGGATAAGAAGCAGAAGGTGTGGGGGAGAAAGACATGCAAGACATGTGGAAAGGTACACCGTGGCGAGTGTAAGTGGGGTACTGGTTCGTTATAAGGGTTCAGTTCGCTATGAAGTTCAATTCGTTTACCATACCAAACGAATGAAGTCCAATTCGTTAAGATGACCAGTTCGTCTTAAGGTCCAATTCGTTACAAGAACCGGTTCGTTATGATAGTCAATTCGTTAAGAACTGAGTAACGAACTAGAATTTTAATAAAATGACAGAATGGTCCCTTGACTTAGAAAGCAATGATATAATTACATAATAGCCCTTGGACTTTGTTAATTTATGTAAGATACCTTTAAAGGTTAACGAGTAACGATTAACTAACTGGTAAAGATTCAATGAAGTAAAACCGGCTTAGACGCTTAAGATTAATTAAGTAAAAAATAAGAAGACCTAGAACCGTATTAAATATATGTAATGATTATACAGTTAGTCATGCACAGCTCAAGAAAGGAATAACCATAAACGGTGAACGTAATCGCGTTCAGGTGAGTTTCTAGCCCCATTCCTTGTTATGTTTTCGGGGATGTGTGCATACTCAATGTGATAGTTAATACACTTACCTTAAATGATAAGTGTATGCCATGTATGATTTGTATGTTATTTATGTATATCTTAAACGTGAATGAGAGCTTACCGGTGCGTGAACGATCTTCGGATATTGCATGCACTTCCAGGTGATGGTTTGATGATATGATTGTGTATATGATGGATGAATGATGTAAGTGCGCATTAATCTTACAGATATACATATGATAATTTATGGCATATATTAGAAAGAAAGGGAGACCGGACCCTAATTATATCCAAGGATGGAGGGTCACCGGACCCTAATAATATCCGAGGATAGAGGGTGACCGGACCCTAATAATACCCGAGGATGGAGGGTGACCGGACCCTAATAATATCTTAGGCACGTTGGTTTAGTTATGAATATATATTAAAGAATGACGAGCCGGTTAAGTATGTAATGTGTACCTACATGCACGTATATGTGTATGTAAAGTAAGTTATTTTTTTAACTAGAACTCACTTAGCGTAGCTGACTTTTAGTATGCACGCAGATGAGTAGAATGAGGCAACTCGCTTGAGGGGAAACACATGGCATGGAATTGAAGATACTGGCATCTCAAGGAAGTGTTATGTTATTTAAAAGACAATGTTTTATGTTTAAACGATTTGAATGCTCGTTAAAACAAGAATTTATGGTTATGTAATATATTGGTTTGAAGTTTTATATTTCGGTTAAAGTATAAATTAACTCTGATATTTAGAACTATGTTAATAAGTAAATCCAACGTCCAAAGTAGGGCACCGGTAACGGGGTCTTTCACTCAGGTTCCGAGTTTTTCTTTCTTTTGGCTCCTGACTTGGCTCGGGTCGTGACTGGACGTGGTTCGGGCACTGGAGTGGACTTCAGAGTCTCTTTCTTCACGAGCATACAGTCAATGTCTTCGAGGTAGAACTTGGATGCATATTTTTCGGACTTCTGGGTACCAATAAACAAGGATTCAAAGATAAGTTTTCATTTATTTATTAATCAATATCAAACTTGATTATATTCTTACTTGACATGTTTGACTCTGAGTTTGAAACCTGAAAAGCTTCTACGAACTTTGCTTAAAAGGTTCTAATTTTAGGATCCGGTGTAAGGAATTTTTTGACCTTCTCTGCAACTCAAGGAAGTTCAGCTAACAAGGAAAATTTATCAACTATACAAGAAAAATAAGATGTTAATCAAAGAATCAAGTATCCTACCGTTGTTACCTAAGGATCCTGGATCCTACCCTTCTGTATCCACCTCTTGGGTAAATCAGATCCACCCGGAATTGAATCCCTTTTTACGAAGAAAAATTGGTTCCTCTAGAGTGTATCATTCTGGGTAACCTTGGAAATATGGATCACTTGACGAGGTTTTGAATTAAAAACAAAGCGCTTGGAACCGTGAGTAACCAAGGTGTACAGGTACGCTAGTTTCGACAAGCCGAATTCGACGCCTTCTTCCTCGAATATCCTTTCTACCGCACAAAGGACCCCCCATAACATGGCCATAGCCTGGACGTAACTAATTCCAGTCAAGGTGAAAAAGCTTTGGGTAAAATCAGGAAAGGGGTATTTGAAGCCTATCAAGAACGGTTGGGCTGGAAAACAAACACAGTTTTTCGATACACAATCGTTGCGGGTTGGGGAGTCGTATGGTCGGAAAATGGTGCTGGCCGGAAAGAGTGGTCGAATATTGTCAATCTCTGGATATGTGAACTTGCAGATCTCAGAAGACGGGGTTTCAAGGATACCTTGCGGATGAAGTTCATCGGGGTCCGAATGGCCGGAAGAAGAAGAGGAAACGGAAACAGTAGACAAAATTGAGAAGAAGAAAATGAAAAGAAAAGAAAGAAGGATACCTGATTGACTGTTGGATTGTGTGGTTGTAAGAGGGTTAAGATAATCGCATATATAGGCGGCGGATAACCATGAGTTTATTGATAATAACTGCCTGACACACGTCTAATCGTTCTATCTTATGCAGGGATTTTAAATTTCAAAATGACTGCGGTATTGCATAAACACCCGCCATTTTGGGGGCAATTGTTAGGGCATAGAATTTATGCTGAGGATCCCCTATCCTTAAGTGACTTATGGATCAATTATTCTTGAGATATGTTCCAGGTTATGAAGGATCAAGGATCCTCGGTATTATCTATTTACAAATAATTGTGTTTGAGTGGTGTTGTATTTGATAGGTATAATGGCTCTATGACTGAGTCCTCCTCATAATTCACTACTGGAGACTCCTAGCACGTGGTCAAAAGAAGTTGAAGGGGTTAGTGGAAGAGTGGCGAAATTGTAGGAATAGTTGTTAGTTGTTAATTTTGTTTATAAACGAGATTATTGATCAGCTACATGACACACTTGTATTCTCGCACACTTTAGCAATCCTGAGAACTCTCTCAAGCACATCACTCACACTTAGAAATATTGTAACACTGATCATAATCTCCTCCTTTGTAACACGATTCTTTGTTTATTAAATTGGTGATAGACAATTGTCATCACCCGAGGTTTTTACGCCGGCGATCCTCTAAAGATCAAGGGCTTTTCTTCGTATAAATTCGTGTGTTTGTGTTTGCAACCGAATTACAACCGTTACAATCAAGTTAGCACTAAACCTCACCTAACTAATTTGGTTATTTTATACTTTGTTGATTTTTGACCAAAACAACTATATGGAGGATCTTACAAAAAACGGTAGATGTACGTACCATACAAAGATTTCTAACATTCTTATGTTTGCTAAGGTTTTGACATTTTAACGTCACTTACATTTGGGCTAGATCCCGGTTTGGGCCACCAGTTCGGGCTTAATCCCAGTATTTTTGGTCTTGACCCTAATGTTTTTGGGCTCGACCCCAGTATTATTGGGCTTGACCCCAATTTCTTTAGGTTTGACCCCAGTTTATATGGCTAGTCAACTTAAGTTCTAATATATTTGCAGCCGGTATCTCCAATGCAACCACGAGTACCATCGGAATGTTTGTGTTAACTTAGATCTATTCAGACTTTCTGGTATGAACTTTGTTTAACAAGCTATTCTCATACAAATTATGTTTTTGAAAACTATTATCTTCAAAGATCTAGGATCCTCAATCTTTATTTGAAAGGATAATTTGTTTATAAATCTTTGAAAGTATAAATCATAACAACTGGGTTTTCATAATAATAAACGATCAACAAATAGATAAAAGATTAAAGGTTATTTTTATACCACCTTTGGTTGACCAAAACTGTAAACCCGGACTTCCCCATAAAAACATGGTCCATCCACCCAGGTTAAAGTAGGTGTTACTAGTTGTTCATGATTTTCAAGGAAGTTAAAGAAGGGGCACTAAAGGCTTCATCCCCGTAAAAATAGGATCCATGCACCTTTTCTACCCCTTAGAATTGTCTAAGGATCACGGATCCTTTAACCTAATTATCTATTATCTTATTACAAACCATCATGCTTCAAAAACATAAAAACACAAAAAAGTGGGCTCAGGCCTAGGCTCAACATCCTTCTTCGCCCACATTAGCGGCTTCTTCTTCTACCACACCTCCACCATCACCTGCACCATCACTTTCACCATCTCTGCTCCTATCAGCTAAAACCACAGTGTTCTCACCAGTTTCATCCTCTTTCCCGCCAAGCGCAACCAGGGTCTGCCTCCACTTAGCCACCTCCCATGTTAACTTCTCAAAGGTAGGATCACCTGCTTCAGTAGCCATCTTGATCCTCACATGTAACACTGATTTGGCCGCCCACATCTTGGCTTAATCTGTGGTCTGCTTCACCTCCTCTTGGTTCTGAGCCTCCACCGCAGACAGCCGATCCTCCAGTTTCTTCTTTTCCTTCATAAGTTTGGATACAGCCTTGTCTTTAATAGCAGACATGGACCGCATCCCGGAGAGAGTCTCCTCAATCTCCTTGACAACCTTTTCAAGATAGCTTCTGGAAGAGTTCATGGCCTACACATAAAAATAAAGTGAGACATAGCAAAAATATCTTTAGAAAGAATATAAGATCCATAAACGGAAACAAAAATATCTTTAGAAAGAACATAAGATCCATAAACGGAAACAAATAAGATCAAGGATCCTTACTGTTAGGGCATAGAATTTATGCTGAGAATCCTTATCCTTGAGTAACTTATGGGTCAATTATCCTTGTGATATGTTCGTGGTTGTGAAGGATCAAGGATCCTCGATATTATCTGTTTACTAATGATTGTATTTAAGTGGTGTTGTGTTTGATAGGTACAACGGCTCTATGACTAAGTCCACCTCATATTTCGCTACTGAAGACTCCTAGCACGTGGTCAAAGGACGTTGAAGGGGTAAGTGGAAGAGTGGCGGATTTGTAGGAATAGTTGTTAGTTGATATATTTATTTATATCGAGGTTATGATTAACTAGGACTTCACTTGTTATCTCACGTTCAAAAACATCTCTGAGAATTCTCTCTAAACAATACACACACACTTAGACTTATTGTAATCGTTGATCACAAACTCCACCCTTGTAATCCGATTTTTACATCAATAAAGTGGTGATAGACGATTTTTCATCACCTGGGGTTTATGTGCCAGCGATCCGAAAAAGATTACGGGCTTTTCCTCGCAACAAATCCTTGTGTTCACGTTTGCAACTGATTTATTATCGTTCATATCAAATTAGCACTAATCCTCACCAAACGAATTTGGTTACATTATCCTTAGTAGATTTTTTACCAAAACAATTTGGCGCCCACCATGGGGCAATTGGTGCTATAATCCAGAAAATACCTTATCAATATCCAACCCTTTTCAATCAATACCACCATCAATGGCCTCTCAAATATCTTCTGCTTCATCAACCATGCCCTCATCCGTTTCTCACTCATCAAGAACCTTACCACCGATGCCTCCTCCGCTAGCACCATCTCCAAAGACCACCACGGCTGGAAACAAGACACAAATCCCAGTCTTCCAGAGCTCAAAATCCATTGCTGCCACTTCGATGGTTAACTCGAACAATGATGTTTCTGGTATGTTTTCACTGGTTAAAGCTTACATGGAGCAGCAGAGCAAGACTAACCAGAGGATCCTTCGGGAGATAGAAGATATCAAAAGGACCAAGAGGCCAGCAGAGGATCAGACTCCTCTAATGCCTAGGATGCTGGATTTTACCACTCCAGGATCCTTAGCTCAACATGCGCAAGGATAATCTATCCTTTAACCGAGATTCATGAGTCAGAAAACTCAAGGATCCTCAGCTTTCCAGCAAGGATCATCTATCCTTCACCAGGGGTTCATGGGTCAGCAAGATCACGGATCCTCAGTTTTCCAACAAGGATCATCTATCTTTAATCCAGGGTTCATGGACCTCCAAGCTCAAGGATCCTCTCTCCCCTAGCAAGGATCATCAATCCTTCAACAAGGATCCTATGGATTGTATCATAAAGGATCCTTCATCTCGCAGCCTCAAGAATCCTTCATCCAGAATCAAGGTTCCTACCTCTAGAATAAGGATCTTTCAGATTTCAGAATCAAAGATCCTCAGAGGTCCATGCAGGATACATTATCCCCATGCAAACTTTTGCCTCTAGTGGACCAACTCCCGTAGCAGACGCCTCTTACCTCAGCTATTGCTCTGAGATGCCAACATTCGCGCAACATAGAGGTAACTCATATAATCCTATATCCTTATATGCTAATCTTGGTTCCATGCAGAATGCTGGTATCAACCAACCTATGGCTAAGAAACTGCATAAGCTTAAGAATATGATATCCAGCGTACCAGGGTTGGTCCATCCAATCCCTGAAATACCATAGGGGAGCCTCAAGTTATCCAGATTTGCACCACCTAATTTTGATGATGAGATTCCAAAACGATTTCAGACTCCCAACATGAAGGTGTACGATGGAACAACTAATCCCAAAGAGCATGTGGCTCAATATAGGGAGAGGATGGAGATCAACCCAATTCCTGAGTGACCCAAGGAAGCTTGTCTATGCAAGGGTTTCAAATCCACAGTAACGGGATCTGCAATCAAATGGGTGCTAAGTCTTCCTCCCTTTTCTGTTACTTCTTTTTCACATTTAGTTAACTTGTTCAACAACCAATTTTCTTATACTAGGAAGTTTGAAAAGTTATTTAGTAACTTATATAGTGTTGTCCAACCTAATGATGAATCCCTAAGGGATTTTGTTACGAGGTTTGGCAGAGAGGCCCTAGAAATCCCTAATCTTGATATTGCTATGGCTGTGGAAGCATTCAAGATGGGACTAAATAGGGGCTCCCCGTTTTATGATGATCTAGTGATGACTCCTTTCAGGACTTTAGATGAAGTAAGGAATATAGCACTTATGTAAGTCCCCTGAAATACCAGAGGGGAGCCTTAACTTATCTAGATTTGCTCCACCTAATTTTGATGCTGAGATTCCAAAACGATTTCAGACTCCTAACATGAAGGAGTACGATGGAACAACTGATCCCAAAGAGCATGTGGCTCAATATAGGGAGAGGATGGAGATCAACCCAATTCCTGAGTGACTCAAGGAAGCTTGTCTATGCAAGGGTTTCATATCCACACTAACGGGATCTTCACTCAAATGGGTGCTAAGTCTTCCCCTTTTCTGTTACTTCTTTTTCACATTTAGTTAACTTGTTCAACGACCAATTTTTTTATACTAGGAAGTTTGAAAAGTTATTTAGTGACTTATATAGTGTTGTCCAACCTAATGATGAATCCCTAAGAGATTTTGTTACGAGGTTTGGCAGAGAGGCCCTAGAAATCACTAATCTTGATATTTCCATGACTGTGGAAGCATTCATGATGGGACTAAATAGGTGCTCCCCGTTTTATGATTATCTAGTGATGACTCCTTTCAGGACTTTAGATGAAGTAAGGAATAGAGCACTTATGTAAGTCCCCTGTGCGATGGTGGTCGATATGAGATCCGCTCGAGGTCTTGGAGTGCGGAATCCTCCTAGACTCGTTTATGGTGTTAGAGACGAAGAACACGAATAAACACAAACAAACACACGAATGGGATAACACAAATCTGCAGATCGCTTTATATAATAATCAAACGCATTACATACCGAACGAGAAAACAAATGATGGCCGACCCGAGGTGAGCTCTACCTCGGGTCTGCCCACACGACTCTCTCTTTCTGTTTTTCTCTATGCAACTAAACAACTGAACAACTGAACTTCTGAACTACTAACCAGAAACCCTAAACATGACACACATATATATAGATAAACAAACTCGCGGGCTTGGGCTTGGGTCTATGGTGAAGTTGTTCTAACTTCACCAATAGGTGAAGTTGTCCTAACTTCACCTATGGCGAAGTTGGCTCTGTCCACAATTTCTCCCTAGCTAGTCAGAATTGCAAAGCGACGGTCACAAAATGCACCAACAGACCCCCCTTGACCGTTGCTCTCAATTCTAACAAACACCAAAGATCATCTGTTACAAAACATGCACCAACAGACTCCCCCTTAACTGATGATTTTCTGTGTTCTTCTTCTAGTAAGACTCGATCTTCAGACATTGCACCATTGCACTGTGATCTTCAAGGTTGAAGTTCACATATAAATGCAACATCAATCCTGTCTTCAACCAGCAGTGTTTGAATATGTCTTGTAGCTTCATAAATCTACCAATCACCTGACGTCTTCCATATCAGATCTCCCCTTTAGTGTAAGCCCCTCCAAATTATATCGATAGAGATCTTTGATCTACATCCCGGTGCCTAATCAATCATCTCAACCATCTGGTTCGTAAGATAAGGTTCAATATTTAACTACTCAACAGCAAATGATCATTTGCATCACAAAACCACATATGATAGAAGCTAACACACGTGCCCTGTAAAATTCATCAAAAGCTTAACCAAGCCTCCTTGATCTTTATTACCCGAGCATCCTCAATTTTGCAACCCCCTCTTTTCCTTGCAAAACATGCCAATAACCAAATATGTGTCAATTTCCAGCTTCAATTAATATCCCATTCGCAACTTTAACTCCATATCCAAACGAGTCCATAAATTCATTTAAATGGCTGACTCGTAGTTGTTCACAAGTAAGACCTAGAGATACCTATTGTGACTCTTTGTCGGAACAACGTTTTCGGCCTCATAATAAACGTATAAACCAGGCCATTCAGGTGGAAACTCTAGAAAAAATATTATCACCAAATTTTTCCTCAATGATCCACTTTTCATATGAATGACATATGAAAATTTTCGTTCAAAAAAAATTCCCAAAAATACTTTTTTTAACACAGATCTGCAGATCGCTTTATATAATAATCAAAACGCATTACATACCGAACGAGAAAAAAAATTACGGCCGACCCGAGGTGAGCTCTACCTCGGGTCTGCCCATGTGAATCTCACTTTCTGTTTCTCTCTATGCAACTAGACAACTGAACAACTGAACTACCAACTACTAACCAGAAACCCTAAACATGACACACATATATATAGATAAACAAACTCGCGGGCTTGGGCTTGGGCCTATGGTGAAGTTGTTCTAACTTCACCAATAGGTGAAGTTGTCCTAACTTCACCTATGGCGAAGTTGGCTCTATCCACAACTTCTCCGTAGCTAGTCGGAATTGCATAGCGACGGTCACAAAATGCACCAATAACTTAGATTCATACGGCTAGAGGATGACAAAAGGATCCAGGAATGGTTAGGGGCTCAAACGAAGCAAGAATCTCCTGACAAGAAACAAGGATCCTTATACAGGAACAACAACCCAAATCCATACTCCAAGTTCAACAATTAAAATGTTTGAGCAGTTGAAGAAGGAGATGATGATGATGAAGATTACCCAAACATTTCTGAGTATTACTTCTCTGTATATACTCATGGTTTGATTTGTGCCATGAAGGATCTCGGAGAGAGCAAGGTGGCCCAGGAAAAACGAGAAGTCAACGACCTTCAAAGATAAATCCAAATGGTGTGCATTCCATGAGGATTTTGGCCATATGACTGATGACTGCATTGGCTTAAGGAAGAAAATTGGATACCTCTTGAGCAAGGGCCATTTCAAAGAACTATTGGGAAGAAAAAAGTCAAGGATCCAGGATCTTGAAGATGTCCCGCAAAAAGCGACTCCTCCTCCACCAGGTCCTTATTTGAGATGCATCGAGGATCTTGAAATACAAGAGGTACTCCAAGACTTCCATGAAGGAGATTGCGGCAACCACACAAGGGGAGATCATTATTCTCTAGGGTACTTAGGATTGGATACTTCTGGCCAACAATGAAGAAGGATGCAATGGAGTACTCAAAGAAGTGTGATGCTTGCCAAAGGAATGGAAACATCCTTCACCAGCTGGCAGAACCGATGTATCCTATATCCTCTTCATGGCCTTTCATGAAGTCGGAAATGGATATTCTTGACAAGCTACCAAAGGCACCAGGTGTTAAGGTCTTTATGCTTGCTATGACATACTACTTCTCTAAATAGATTGAGGCAGAAGCATTCGTTTAGGTCCAAAAAAGGGAAGTTATGTCCTTCATTAAAAGAAACATTATAACTAGATTTGGTATCCCATCTAAAATTGTTTGTGATAATGGATCCCAGTCTATTGGGAAAAGAACTACTAACTTTTATGACAGTTGGGGCATCAAGATGATTACTTCTACACCAGTTCACCCTCAAGCCAATGGCCAGGCATAATCAAGTAACAAGATCATCATCAACAACTTGAAGAAGAAACTAGGATCCAAGAAGGGCAAGTGGGCTGAGAAACTTTCGTATGTTCTTTGGGCTGATAGAACAATACCAAAGAATGCAACAGGCCAAACATCCTTCTCGTTGGTGTTTGGATCAGATCAGTAATCCTTACAGAGATGGTGGTTCCTACAGCCAGAACAAGCATTCGTGATCCTGAAGCCAATAAAGAAAACCTTTCTTGAAGACTTGTATACCGTTGTAGAGCTGAGAGATCTAGCCAAGATCAGGATGGTGGCATATCAATAAAGAGTAGCTGGAGCATACAACAAGAGTATAAGGATCAATTATTTCAAGAAGGAGATCTGGTCTTGAGGAAAGCCTTCCAAAACACAACCAATCCAACGGATGGAAAGCTAGCACCTAAGTGGGAAGGTCCTTATGTGATCGAGTCGGAAGCAGGAAAAGGAGCATATCATTTGCTCACCATGGAAGGCGACAGGTTACCAAGAGCATGGAATGCTATCTATCTCAAGAAATACTTTTTCTGATCAGGATCAAGTATCCTCTGAGGATCTAGTATCCTTTAAGGATCAAGGATCCTAAAATTGGTAATATTTATCTTATCACTTATTCATTTAAGATTCTTATTAATCTAAGGATAATATATTCTTAACGTTTATTTGTTCCAATTTTTAAATAACAATGAAGGATAATAGTAAAAGGTTCAATGATCAAGAGGTTGGCCACCTCTCCCACACACTTAAGGTACACTATTTCTTCCTTTAGCCTAGCCCACGATTAAGGTGTGACCCCCGATGGTCATACCTTCTAATGTTTAAAGGTTTTCACCTTTCTTATAAATTAGAGTTTCTACACTCTCGCCTTGAGCGCACGTTATCCAATGTATAGTCTGGGGCAGCGGGAACAGTACACGCTTAGTGGCTAACACTTTCGTTGCCTTCGGCTATATGGAGGATCCTACGATTTATGGTAGACGTACCATACCTAAGGTTTTGGCGTTTTCACGTCACTCATGTTTGGGCTAAATTCTGATTTGGGCGAGTCCCTAGTTAACATCCGTATATTTGGGCTTGTCCCCAGTTTGGGCTTGTCGCTAGTATTTGGGCTTGTCCCCAGTTTATGACAAACTGAAAATTTTTCTTACTTTTTCAGACACTCATCGCGCCTTGACTCAAATTTTCGGGACGAAAATTCTTTAACATGGGAATGATGTGACACTCGTCAATTTCAGGTTAACTCCGTTAACTCAAACTCCGTCAATTCAAACTTAAGATCACTTGATCTATAGCGCACATCTCATTACATTTAAACTAAGGGTTTAAATGACGCTTGACAATTACTACATGTGTAGTCTTTCGGGAATTTCACCGAAACGCAAACGAATTGACGCAAACCATTGGTGAATAAACGAAAAACATCAAAACGATAATTATGTGATAATTATGTGTTAGACTTATGTGTTATGTGATAACATTGTATGGAACGTTAACTCAATATACAAACTAGTTAATTTAAGCTAGAAAAGTGCAAATTAGAAGTTGAGGGACCTAGATGTAACATGTATTATTAATAATAATATTAATCTAAACCCTAACACTCCCTCTCCCTCTCTCAAAACCGACGGCAGCCCCCCCCCCCCTTCTCCCTTGCGATCGGCAGCCATACACCACCCCCATACCACCCTTAATCGACCTCGTTTTTCACAATTGAAGCATCCCACACTCGTTTTTAGTCATCTCTCACCTTCCTCTCACTTGTTTTTATATTTTGAATGTATAATTATAAACCCTAGATTTCGAAAATTATATATATGGTGCTCATATGCTTTGTTTTGATTAGATGATGTTTAGTTATGTATTGATTGTTGATTTGATAACTAGAATTGATGTTATTGCATGTTAATCGCTTGTTTCTTTGATTTTTGAGTTAAAGTAAAACCCTAATCATGTATGTAGTGTGTAATTGATGTGCATGGATAGTGATTATGGTGTCTAGAATGTCATATGAACGGATTGTGGTCTATAGATGGTTAATATGTTGAGTTTGGATGCAAACTGTTTCAGGACAGATTGTGTTGTTGATGTTCAATTGACTGTAACAGGGTGTGAATTTGAGAATTGGTCGAGATTATTAATACTACAGTGTACTATGTTGAGTCTAGTTTCTATAAAGTCCAAGTTTTTAATTTTTGGACGAGTAAAAGTTAATCTTTATGATTTTACAATACTGAAGTGCAAATCTGAGTTGTGAGACCTGCTGTTAAGTTGTTTTGTAATTAGCATATCTCATGAACTACAAGACCAAATGGGTTGGTTCCACTTCTGGAAGTTAACTTGTTGAGTTAAGAACCTAACCCAATTGGTCTTGCATTAATTAGATTTTTCACTTAACGGGAATAACAAATAACATTCTGTTGCGCATGAATTTGACTGTTGTGAGTTTGCTGTAATGTTTTGATCATTGTGAGAAATATATATGGAATAAAAATACAATAAAATATTTTCTGGAAACCTAACACATGTGTGCTTTTGTGACAATTTTTGTTTAATTAATTGAGATACTATGTTCTGTTGAATAGAGTAGTATTTCAAGTAGAATTCTGTCGTGATGAAACTAGCTGCTGAACTTTGTAAAAATACATGAAACGTGCTTGTTGCTAGATAATTGTTATGTTTTGAACAAATTGCCCTTGCGGGGAATAATTGCTAGTAATGTACACTATTACAACGTGACATGTAGATAGTTGTTCACACATGTAACGTATCACTAATGTGCTTGTTGAGACACACACGATTCACAAACGAAACACGAAACGTATCTTGTGCATAGGTATTATGTGCCGAGTCTAGAGACTCGATATTAGTTCCGACACTTAGAAAATCTCCTTGTTGTTTTAGAACGCTAGCGAGAGTTTTCCTGTGACGCGCATCACTTGGGTGACTTGTTTTTGGAATTCTTCGCAAACAGTGAGTTTCACTTTCCCCTCTTAAACTCTTTAAACACTTTTCACTTGGGGGAGATAACATACTCCGAAACGCTTTTAGATTTTGTTAGTAGATTATATATCACTTGTAAAGGCTAAGTGGCAAATGAAACAATTGAAGTCCTTCACACATCGAAGCGTTTAGTATTGGAAAATAGCGAGTCACTGTTGAGTAGTACTACTGGGTTTGACAAACCCCACCCAATGCTAAGCTCGACTGGAGGTCGAGTGGGTGTAATTTTGGCTAACACATTACCATGGTCGGGATAGACCTGGTGGCAAGGCACATGATAAACAATCAGCTTCGGTGTCGAACACTTAGTAATACTTGTTGTATAGGCTAGCTACCTATAGATATATAATTGATTTAACACTATCGCTAAACGCTTTATTTTATATAAACTTGTGAACTCACCAACCCCGTGTTGACACTTTTAGTATGTTATTCTCAGGTAGCCGAGGCGGGCGCGCGGTATAGGATCATCCATTATTTGATACGCTATTGTTTATGCAAACTTGTTTTAAACTGTTATCAATTGGGTTTTAAGACGTTCTGCGTGACGCAACATTTGTCTTATGGTTTTTACGCTTCCGCATTTATTTACACTTAAACGTTTCCGTGGCTTGAAAAACTTTATTTATGGTTTGATTATAACTAATGATTCCGATCCTGTTAGTTCACACCCTCTGACGGTAAAACTCCGTTAGCGGATTTGAGGGTGTGACAGATTGGTATCAGAGCCATTGGTTATAGCGAACTAGAAACTGCATGCATACTAGACTATAACCGCAACGACCCATTAGTTATGATCTTACGCACTGCATATAAGTATATAGATATGATATATATTTAGTTACTCATTTTCTTTATCTCTTATCCTCATTCATTCGTACGCGCGTAACCCATACACGACTTATCCTGTAAGGATGTCGACGCCATCGTCATCATCATCCGACCCGATGTCTCACTCCCTGGAAAGGAACCTCATCTTCCCAACTCATCACCACCCCGAGTAGTCCCGGAACTAGAAGTCCCTGCACCGAAGAGGTATCGCCTGTCTGGAGGCATGTACGACGACGACGTTAGCTGGGATTGGTACCCGAGTCTGATCCGACGTATGGTTTATCGCGAACAAGTTCCCCCGCTACCCCACCCGAGTCGTCCTACTTACCCCCAACACTCTACCACCCATAACCAAACCTGTAGAGCGTGTTCTCTTAGCTGTTGTTTCTTGTTTGGAGCGTGACGTTGGTTTTATACGCTATACGAGAGCGAACGTTTCCGGACTGTTAAAAGATGGAACCGAAACTAAGGAGGAATTTCCCGCCTGACGGCGGCTATGAAGGAAATGCAAGAGGCTAGTGATCAACAGATGAAGATTATGAGAAAAATGCAAGCCGAGATGATAGACTTGCAAGAGCAACTCCAAGTGGCCAGGAGCCGGACAGAGATAGCCCTAGAGCGTTGCGATGTCTTACAAATGCAAATCGCTCAGAACGCAGCCAAACCTGAGGCAGAGCCTGAAGAGGAATCCGAAGAAAATCCCGAAGAGGAACCTGAGGAAGATCCCGAGGAGGAACCCGAAGAGGAACCGGAGGAAGAACCGGCTGAGCCGGAGGCACACTCAGAGGTGTCCTCAGACGATGACATCTAAGGATGATAACACCTAGATGGAGGGGTTGTCTCCATCCAAACTATTATTTTCTATGATTTTAAGGATTGGTTTTAAATACTTTGTAGCGAATACAATGGTTTTAATCATGAATTATTATTTGGATTATTATATGGTTGTGATGTTTACTTCTTCTATTTTTTTCTTTCCTACCTAACTTTTTATTACATGTATGGTGTGTTGCATATGAAACCGAGAATTCATGTCCGACATTTTATGCTGTGATTCTAGGAAATGGCAGGAAGAAACGCTGGACACGGTCGCGGTAACATCAACTTAACTGCAGCAGAACTCCAAACCCTGCTGAATGACCACGCGGCGGCCGCTCTAGCCGCACATGTTCAGAATCAAGCTGGAGGTCCGACTGGAACGTGTACCTTCAAGAACTACCTGGATTGCAAGCCCAATTCGTTTAAGGGCACTGAGGGAGCTGTAGGTTCCTGGACGGATCGTACACGGGATGTCGCTAACAACGCAGGTGCGGAATCCCTGCGCAGGTAGATACGAGTGTAGAGAGTGTAGAGATCGAACACACGAGCAATAAACCAACCACGTTATATTGATAGCAAACACGTGACACGAGGTCACTATTACAGAGAATATCACGTAACACTCTTAGTGAAACACTGAAATGAAAACTAAAACAATCAACCAACACTAAACTGTTTCGCTGAAACAGTTTATATACACGACAACTTCGCCATTGGCGAAGTTGTCAATAACTTCGCTGATTCAACAAGTTCGCCATAGCGAACTTGTTGACAACTTCGCGTGTTACAAACTAAACATAATCAAAACATAATTACATTACAGACTCGATTACAAATGCTAGACTATGAACTACTGACAAACATGTACCAACAGACTCCCCCTTGGCAGTAGCTTCATATCTTGATCTTCAAATCTTGAGTCTTGTAATCTGCACCTCTACGCGTGCGCCCCTTCTCTTACACATACCGACACTACCCGTTGATATTTCCTAGCTTGATCCTTCCAAGCAGGAATGTAGAAGATCTTCTTCTCGTTGAGCACTTTCAAATCAGCCTGCGACAGATTAACAAGATGCATAGGGTCGTAAATCCGAAGTACTTCTTGTTCATCCTCATCTTCCATTACCGCCTCAGCTGTCTCACAATCCACGTACCACCATTTTAGATCTTTGAGCACGTCCTTGGGCATGAGCTTCATCGGTACTTCTTTAAGGCACCGGATCGGTTTGTACTTCATGACCATCCAAGGTTTTCCATCAACTCTCAGACCTCTATCCTTGTCTTCGACAAGTTTCCCTTTTTGTGGTTTCAGTAGCTCAAACTTTTTCTCTTTAACGCACTCTTTCCACACGATCTTCGCGATGATTCTAGCCATGTTGTCTTCACTTCTATTTACCAATCCCAATCTGGCTAAATCTTTTACTTCACATTCTGGTAGTGTGTTTAGGGATCTCAACTTTCTCTGGAAGTACTGAACGCCATCGTATCTCTTGATCACAAAGAGCCGCAGCTGCTCGTCGTATAACCAGCAGATAATACCTTTCTTGGCTTCCGCGTATCCCTTAATATTGTAACTTTTTCTGAACATCTTAGGGACCGCCGGCTTCTTCGTTTTCACGAACCAGTGGGCACAACCCTCCTTCCATTTCGGTTGTTCCTCCCACTCAGCCTCTTCCTCCACGTTCTCATCACCCAAACCTGGTCTCTCAACCTCCGGAATCTCATGTTCCACGGAGTCATCAACAATCTCACCTTCTTCCAACACGTTTTCAACCGTAATCTGCTCTCCAATCCTCTCGATCTCATCAACTGGCAACACATCATCTTCAATCATAAACTCATCATCCTCCTCATCCAACTCTTTCAATGCGTCGATCACATCTTCAACATCAGCATCATCATCAACCGCTACAACGTCGTCACCAGCTGCATTTGTAGACTCCCCCTCAGTTGTGGAAGCCCCAAGAGCCTGAGAGGTTCTTGGCAGCTCACCACCTGCACCGGAAGGTGCATTGGGATCATCGTCATGATCTTCTCTCCTTTTCGTCCTCAACTCATCACCCCTACAAGTCTTCTCCCCCTGAGATGCCAAGAATGCCTTGAAGGCATCTATCACTCTTCCGTGTTCAACTAGGAGAGCTGCTTGTAGTCGATTGGATTCCACTAGGCTTTGAATGGTCTTTGACTGTTCAGCAACAATCCGCTCTAGCGAAGTAATCCTCTCAGAATCTGATGTAGGCAATGGAGTTGGCGGGACATCAGTAGCAGAAGTGACCGCAGGTGGTACACTTGGTAACCCTGCAGTTGTAGTAATGGTCGACTCAACGAATCGTGCAACTACCACCGGTGGATTAAGCGGTTGGGGTGGTAGAGACACAACTGCTGGTGCCGACGTCTCGACAGCAGTAACCTGTGCTGTGGAAGGAATAAGAGACATACCAGACAAGGCAGGTGGAGCAAAACGTACCAGCCTTGAAGATTCTCCAGCAACCCGAACCCATACCTCTCTGTTCTCTTCTTGAACGTCTAAGCACAATCTGCACTGCCTCCTCTTCATCAACTTCTTCCTCATCCTCGTCCACAGTTCTCGGCCTCTTACCCGTAGTCCTTTCCCGAGACACCATAAGTCGTCTCGCCTCAGCAAACGTTTCGTCCAGATCGGAGTCAGCTACCGAAGTAGCTGCTCTAGTAGCATCCATAGACTGAGGACCCGAGACATCCATATCAAACAAACCATGTCCACCAAAAGCAGCATCTAGATCAACATCTTCAGCAGTAGACACAGCAGGAGATACAGTAGCTGGCACAGCAGCAGAGACAACAGTAGATACAACAGGCGCAGCTGATACAGCATGAGGTGCTGCCGCCTGATGTGGTTGCGGATCTCTGAACTCGTCCCCTCCTGCAGGAACATACTCCGGGTTGATGAGATACCCGAATAATGGAGTATGCCTGGGACGCAGCTCAGGCTTGCTACGAGTGCTCGAAGTGCGGCACTGCGCAAAGATACGTTTCGTCACGCATTCGACGTATCTGATTGGGCGTCTCTGTGGTAGCGACGGAGCGACATGATTCAAAATCATCTGCAAGAAACGAGGATACATAGTGAATCGCTCGCGCGCCACAGCCCGTCTCTGACGATCGATCTCGTAGAATATTAGCTGACTAAAAGAATATCTGCGGTTGTAAGTCAGCGCAATCATGGCCGATTGCATCGTCGCGCCCATCCCGTCTGTTCCTGCCTTCCTGCCGGACATGCATACAATCAACACATGCATCAGGAAGCGCCATTGATCCAGCAGAAACCCTTTCCTCCTCTGCGAGTCCCCCAGCGGACCCGAATAACCCATCCTCAAATAAGCTCCATCCCGGAAAGGAGCCACAAACTCCGTTGGGTCATCTCTTGTTTCTTCACCGAACTGCAGAGCCAACCGTATGTCTTCCGAGGAAAACTGTATGTTATGACCATTTACGGTTGCTCGCATCACCGGAGGCTCAGGCCTGCAATCATAGTACACTGTCTGCCAAAAGTCTTCAATGTTAGGCAGAGAAATGGGCAGTGTATTAGTGAGTGCGTGAAAGACTCTTGATCGCAGGAGAAACGTGATAATCTCCCTGTAGTCTTCTACGCCTCGTGCGTCTGGATCTAACGTGATGTACTGGTTATGGGCTGGAAAGAATTGTCGTTGCTCATCACCATCATCACCACCAGCACCTCCAACAGCAGCCATATCTGCACAAAACAAAACAAGTTAGACAGTGTGTAAGCAACTCACAAGTTCGCTAAGTACCACAAGCGAAGTTGTGATTAAAACTATACAAGCGAACTTAACAGTGAGGCGAAGTTGGGAACAACTTCGCTTCAACTGTAATTTCGTCTAAAAACTGTTAAGTAAAATGGTATAGGCGAAGTTGATGATAACTTCGCCGAATCACAACATCGCCACAGGCGAACTTGAGTTCAAGGCGAAGTTACGGATAACTTCGCCACAGGCGAAATTAAGCTTCAAGGCGAAGTTATGGATAACTTCGCCACATGCGAAATTAATCTCCTGGCGAAGTTGTGGATAACTTCGCCTAAACCTTAACTTCGCCTGAATCTGAAACGCCGACTGTTCAGATTCATTGGTTTAGATCCGATGTTTTCGGACCGATTTGACGATATAGCCATGAAGAACAACATATTGTAATGGTGTTAAGACGAAAAGCTCGTCCATGAACACGTAACGTAAGGTTGAAAAACTTGGTTTCGAAGGTTCGACGACCCGAGGTCTCGAACCGGGTAAACCTATAACGAGCGAGTAAGATTGGATGAAATTGACAACACATACCACGAGTATAGTAGAAACTAGAAACACAAGATCGAAAACGAATGATAATAACAAGATCGCCGGAATACTTTGGTTTGATAATATGTTCGCCGGAATTTCGAAAATAATGATACTGTTACTGTATCAAAAGCCTTATATAGGGCAGAGTTGGTTCAGGCGAAGTTACGCTTAACTTCGCCTAGGCGAAGTTAATCACAACTTCGCCGAATTCAACAACTTCGCCAGTAATTTCAAAATCAGCCCTTTAAGTTTGAAGAATCTTGTACTTAAGATTATAAGTTTCCAAAAAGAGTTAAACAAAAATGATCAAGACCCAGTAACCAACAATAAAATAATATTACTACAAAAATAGAAAAACTTATAAAATTTTAATGAAATAAGGGATCAAATTTCAGTCTAGTCAGGGACCACTACGTTTTAGAAAAGATCCTAACAGGAATCATACTAACTATGTGACTGGCACTTGGATCCGTGTTTAGCTGTATTATGACATAGAGAAACAGGTTGTAAGCATGTAAATAACTTAAATGGTTTTCATCGTTTATGTGATACGGATTAAGGTTCAGTTAAGCTCAAAAATTTAAGTTGGCAACAACTCAGAGATAATGATGTCTTCTATCTATTCTCAAAGCGTATTTGGCTATACCCAAGTCACCCCGAGTTAACTTCGACCCATAGTGTCTGATTAACTTGTAGATACTCGTTGTCTGCTTCCCGTTCTCTTCTTACTCCAGACTTGAGAAGTCTTGATTGTTTCTATATCTCATAAGTACTAAAAATATACATTTTTTTTTTTTTTTTTTTTTTTTTTATAAACCAAACATTCTTATTGACTTCGGAGTACTAAACTACTGCAAGTCCCGAATCTGGATCACTGCAGTGTCTTGAAATGCTTTCTTCACGGGAATCAGAACACTCACGGGCTCGTGTATGACTGGGTAGTCGCTTTTCTGCCTATCATTCGAAAAGATATGTGTGAAGACATTCAAAACTCTTAAGAAGTTTCCACGTAAATTCGAGTAGTTTAAGTTAGTATCACATACACTTTTACGCACCATAAAAATTACCATGACATACAATGACTGTTCTAAAGCCTTTTAAGCCTAATAACTTCACTAGTTAAGCACACACAATCAGTATATATATCATTTTCCATGGTTGGATCAATTTTCTGTTAAACACAGCAAAGAACTTCTTACGAAGTAATAGACTTGAAAAGTAATTTCATTTCCCAATAAAATTTTTGATTTCAATCGCCCCGATCATGTCAAAGTCGTCAGGTAAACGGCTATCCTGAAGATCCAATGGATCAACTGGACCGACCACATACAAGTATGTGTCCTTCTTACTAAGAATGACCGACTAATTTTCAGCAACTGAAATAATACACGTCATAACTGCCCCAGTCACTTTCAGTCTTCCGGTTAATGGCTATCCTCATTTTCTAAGTCGAAAACGAGGACCAAAACATATCCGAGGATATGTCCATTAAACTGAGGTAACCGACTAATTTTAAGCAATAATGACATTTTTTTTTTTTTTTTTTTTTTTTTTAAATAAATCAAAGACATGGTTACTCGGGATTGATCATCCCGTTTAGCTCAATTAGGTTATGAAATCTGGATTTATCAAACGCTTTTGTAAACAAGTCAGCAAAATTTTCAAGTGTATCAACTTTTTCGATCTTGATAAGTTTCTTCTCAGCACAATCCCGTATGAAGTGATGACGAATGTCAATATGCTTAGTTTTACTGTGCTTCACGGGATTGTTAATTACTGAGATGGCGGCAGTGTTATCAATTAAAATAGGAGTGAGTAAGAAATTCAGACCATAGTCGCGCAATTGTTGCTGAATCCACAAAACCTGAGAGCAGCAGTTGGATGCTGCCATGTATTCAGCTTCGCAAGTTGAAATTGCAACTGATGTCTGTTTCTTGCACTGCCAGGAAACTAATCTTCCTCCAAGAAACTGACAGCCTCCTGTTATAGACTTCCGACTCTGATTACAACCTCCATAATCAGAATCTGTATATGCCACCAGTTCAACGTCTCCTCCCTTTGGGAACCACAACCCTAGTTTCGGCTTGCCCTTGAGATACCGCAAAATCCTCTTCACACCTTTCATGTGAGATTCCTTTGGGTTTGCCTGAAAACGAGCACAAAGACAAACAGCAAACATTATATCAGGCCTAGAAGCAATTAAATACATTAATGAACCTATTATCGCCCGATACAGAGTAGGGTCCACATCTGCATCACCATCTGATTCAGCGCCCAATTTGTGATTGACGCAGATTGGAGTGTCATATGGAGAACTGTCCTCCATCTTGAATCTCTTTAGCACATCATGAACGTACTTCGTTTGATGAATGAACATCCCATCCTTCTTCTGATCAACCTGCAATCCTAGAAAGAAGGTTAGTTCACCCATAGCACTCATCTCGAATCGTTTCTTCATGACAGCCTCAAAATCTTGACACATGGATACTTTTGATGCAGCAAAAATGATATCATCCACGTAGACTTGAACCAGTAGGAAGTCACATCCTTCTCTCATCACAAACAACGTACTGTCTATCAATCCCCTTTCAAAACCATTTTCCAGCAAGTAGTCCGATAACGTTGAATACCAGGCACGAGGTGCCTGATGTAACCCATATAACGCCTTGCTCAACCTGTATACGTGATCAGGAAAGTCTGGGTCAGGAAAACCCGGAGGTTGCTCAACATACACAACCTCATCAACTTTCCCGTTTAGAAACGCGCTCTTCACATCCAACTGAAATACCTTCATCTTTTTAAATGCAGCAAACGCCAAAAACAATCGAATCGCTTCTAACCGGGCAATAGGAGCGAAAACCTCATTGTAGTCAATACCCTCTTGCTGATTAAAACCTTTAACAACCAGCCTCGCCTTATTTCTTACAATAATTCCCTTATCATCTCTCTTACACTTGAACACCCATTTTGTGCCTATAGCATGCACATTCCTTGGTTTTTCAACCAAGGTCCAAACTTCCATTTTCTCGAACTGAGCCAACTCTTCTTGCATGGCCTCGACCCACGAGCTGTCCTTTAAAGCCATTTGATAATTCTTTGGTTCAATTTGGCTTATAAAGCAGGAGTACAAACATTCGTTCAGTATACCCGTTTCCTTAATGCTTGTATAAACACAGGTGTGCTCATTCAAGCTACTTCTGGTTTGTACACCAGAGGACACATCACCTATAATATTCTCCAATGGGTGATCTTTGTGAATTCTCGTGGTCGGAACAGCACCGACATGCAAATTATCTTCCAAATTTGAAGAGATCTCATCTATGGTTGTTTCTGGCTGAGAGTGAAACGGATTAATAAATTCTTCTTCCGTTGAGGCCGCAGGGGTATCGATAGGGTTTGATGTGGAAGGTTGAGATTTCTCAATCATTTGATGTTGCACTAGATTCTCTTCCTCATCAAGTATCATCTTCGTCACTGCTCTTTCGTCTTCTTCAGAAATTTCCAAATCAGGTACGTTAAACGACTTAAAAAGTTTGACATAGTCGAAAAGCTCAGCAGGTCCATTGCTTGGTTTTGGCGGTTGGTAACTAGTAATGTCGGTGTTACAAACCACCTCCACCTTGCAAGTTGTCGTATTGAAGACCCGTCTGTTGGGAGTCCCAACAACATAACCGACTAGGATTCCCTCATCGGCTACTTCACCAAATTTCGAATTAGTCTTCAAAATCGAACAAGGAGACCCAAATGGTTCAAGACCGCACAAGTTGGGCTTCCTTCCGTGCATAAGCTCGTAACAAGTTTTTCCAAGTCTCTTAACGGTTAACACCCTATTCAGAACATAGCAGGCTGTAGCAACTGCTTCAGCCCAGAACATCACTGGAAGCTTCGAGTCTGCCAGCATAGTTCTGGCTCCTTCAATTAACGTTCGGTTCTTCCTTTCAGCCACTCCATTCTGTTGTGGAGTATACGGAGCGCTGTATTGATGTTCAATTCCCTTCTGAAGACAGAAGATTTCCATTTCAAAGTTCTTGAACTCTGTCCCATTGTCGCTTCTGATGTATTTAACTGATTTACTCATGACGTTCTCAACTTTTGTAATTAGATTCTTCACCATCTGAGTTGTCTCGTCTTTTGTTTTCAGAAAATATACCCACGAGTATCGCGAGTAGTCATCAGTTATCACCAAGCAGTAAGAAGTACCACCTAGACTTTGTACATTCACTGGACCGAAGAGATCCATATGAAGTAGTTCTAGAGTACCGGCAATTGAATTGATCTTCTTGGTGAGATGGCTTTTCTTGTGTTGTTTTCCCTTCTTGCATGCTATACATTTATCTTCAAAGTTAAAACTCTTTAAGGGAACGCCCATCACAAGCCCATTCTTGACAATGAAGTTCATCTTCCGAAGATGAATATGTCCCATTCTCCTGTGCCACAATTCTGATTCTGATTCGCTTGCTTTTGTCATTAAACAAGATTCTCCAGTGGCCATTTCAGTAGACCTCATATCCATCACGTATGTATTCGTTTCACGTGGAGCTTTCATCACTATCCATTCGTCTGGTATTTGAAAACCAGGCTTCAATACAATCGCTTCATTCTTAGTGAAATGGACAGTGTAATCTTTATCACAAATCTGCGACACACTCAGCAGATTGTGCTTTAATTCCTCCACAAAGTTTACATTCTCAAGTGTCATTCTCCCATTCGACACAGTTCCTCTACCGGTAATCCTTCCACCGCTCTCACCAGCAAAACTAACTCTTGCTCCCTGAACAGGTTTTAAATCTTGCAACAAGTGTTTGTTGCCCGTCATGTGCCGGGAACAGCCGCTATCTACAATCCAAAGATTGTTGGCAGCCCTGTTTAACTGTTCCTGCACAATAAAACAAAGAGTTAGAATCTTGGGACCCAAGACCAATTGGTCTTGGATCGATACGTCCCGTACCCTGGCTTTCTCAAGTTAGCATCAGGATAATTTCTGTAAGTCCTGTTAGAGAATCTCCCTGCAGATTGAGTGTAATGCCTTCCAAACCTTTGAGAATTGAAAGTGTTATATCTTGTGGTTTGGTTGTAAAACTGAGGTTTGTTTTTATGAAAACTTGAATTCGTTACATTTTGGCATTTTTTAAAGTTTTCATTTTTAGCAGTAACAAAATGACGCTTATACTCAGTTTTATTTGGCTTCACACCTCTGAATCTCGGCTCCAGAGGGCAATCTGCAACTAAATGTCCTAACTTGTTACATCTAAAGCAACATCGACTCTCCATTTTCTTGTCAAATGTTGGTTTGGATGTAGAGGCAGTGTTACCAGCCGTTCGTCTCACATAAGGTGGGACGTACGGATTGAGTGGAGAACTCTTTTTAGAAACTTTATTTTTATCTCCATCGGTGGGTAACCCTACCTTATCTTTTGTCTGACCAGATTCAGACAACTTATCCGAATCCGATGAGACTGGACTCGAAACAGAAATATTCACGCTAGAAACAGGCGAACTAGTTTCGCCACAGCTAACACTTGGTTCAACCCTTGTAATCTTGATTGGAGTTGTCTGAGGAACTTCGAAATCAACAGATTTCTGAACACTCGGATTAAAAGTATAGTTGTGGTTAAAGGGTGGTGGAACTTCGTGATATCCGATTCCTCCCCTCTTTGCAGAGGTACCTGGATCACTCACGAGGTGATCAAGGATGGCTGAGGAATTCCTGAACTGCTCAAGTTTGCGGTTCAGTTCCACCACCTTCACCTGGTGGTCAGCAATCTGTTTATCTCGATCAGCAATCAATTTTGTTTTTTCCTCTAAAACTTCATAACTGAGATCAATTATTTCAATTTTCTCAGCAAGTTTAATTTTTAAGCTTTGAATATCTTTTTCACATGCTTTTATTTTAATTTTATAGCTTGTTTCTCTTGCTTTCGTAAAATGGTGATCTTCTTTAATAGTTTTAAAGTCAGCATCTAAACGGACATACTGATCAGTTATCGTTTTAAGTTGCTCAGACAAATTCTCACAACTAGTACAAATATTCTTAGTACTTACCTCGGAGCGATTATCCTTGTCATCTGCCATGAAAGCTGTTTCTTCTTCAGTAGCTTTCTCATTTTCATTAACCTTCTCACATTCTTTAACTTCAGCCTCAGCCATGTTCGCTTGCTCACCAGAACCACTTGAATGCAGGTTCCAGTTATACTCACCTGCTTCTCTGGTCAACATGGCGTTAATCTCTCTGTTAACTCCAGAGTGTTGTGTAGGCCGACCTTGTCCTCGTTCAACCCTCTCATTTCTGCATTCCTTGGCAAAGTGCCCGTACTGTTGACAATTATAGCACCTTACCTTGGATTTGTCGAACCCGGGCCTACCACCAACAAACTTTCTCCCAGTTTTGTTCATAAACCGTTTCACACGCCTCACAATCATTGCCATTTGCCATTGCAAATCAATCTCCTCCAGATCATCAGCATCGATCTGGTCGTAGTCCTCATCCAGTACAGCAGGGTCCACAATCTTCCCCTGGATGTAGTTTTCGTAGGAAGCAATAAATGATGCATAGACTGCAAACTGCTCTTCAGCAGATTTTACACTCATAGGCATCTTGGAATAATTATTGCTTGATGCATTTGCAGAAAAACCACTTGAGGATGCTTGAGGCTTTGAAGTACTTGATCCTCCAGCTACGAAACATACATCACCATTCATGTTCACAGAAACGTTTCCTTCATGAGGAGAGTCAGGACCTGACTCCCCTTTTGAGTAATAAGCAGCAGATTCAGGCCTCGAACTTGAGCCTGAGTTAACTTTTGCACCATACATACCAGGGTCTTGTATCTGATCTGTTGGTGTTTCCTTTCGAACCATATTAAGCTCATAAGTTCTGAGCTTGTTTACTGCTGTTTCCAAATCATAGTTTGGAAAGTCTCTGTCTTCCCTCATAAGAACGGTGTACATTTCCCACTTCGGTGGGAGAGCATCGAGAAGCTTTTCAACAATCTCTTCTTCTCGGTAGGCAATCGAATAATTGCTAAGCTCTGTCATTAGATGATAGTATCTGGTGATGATATCATCCAGAGATTCGTTCTTCAAAAATTTGAAGACGGAGAACTGGGTCTTTAAGAGTTTAATCTTTGAGGCACGGATACCCACGTTCCCTTCGAATCTGTTTTCAAGAGCATCCCAAAGCTCTCTCGCGGAAGTGTACTTTCGGAACGTATGGAGAACCTCTTGAGGAAGTGCCATTGTTATAGCTGCATGGGCCTTGCTCTCGGCCTCATACATTTTCTTTTCTTCGTCCTCCATTTTACTGTACTTCTTAACCACGTCACGGCCTTCGTATTGCATGGTTGGAGGGATATATCCATCCTGGATGCACACCCACATTTTGGCATCCTGATATTTAATGTATTGGATGAATCTGTCCTTCCATGCCACGAAGTCTGTTCCTTTCATCAACCTCGGGGCCTTAGTGGCTGACCCCGCCTCTACTTCCATCTTGACCAAATCGGAGAAGTTGATTGACGACATCCTCGCTAAAACCTGAAAAACCTGAAACACTTAAAAAAATATTAAAACAGCTCAGTAGGCGAAGTTAAGAATAACTTCGCTTGAAAATTAACTTCGCTGAAAAGAGAACTTCGCTGATTCTTAAATTCGCTTGAATTGGCGAAGTTAAAAAAATAACTTCGCTTAGGTCTGGCGAACTTATGAGATAAGCGAACTTGGGTGAAAAGCGAAGTTGCGGATAACTTCGCTAAGGCGAACTTATGAGGTAAGCGAAGTTGTGGTTAACTTCGCTAATCCTTATATCTTCGCCAAAACCCTAATTCCAGCGACGGCAACTTCGCCTGAAGAATGGTAACTTCGCCCGAAGAACGGTAACTTCGCCCGATGAACAGGGAAGTTTGTTCAGATCTGATTTCGTCAATCCAGCAGCTTCCGATCAATGCAATGGCTTGAAAATGACTGTCAAGCACTAGCAAAACTCAATCCCAACAAAAACACGTCCCGCGAATAGGTCAAACGAGACGATTTCTACACCCGCGTGAAATCCCGAACCTCACAATCGAGCCGATCGCTCTGATACCAATTGTAGGTTCCTGGACGGATCGTACACGGGATGTCGCTAACAACGCAGGTGCGGAATCCCTGCGCAGGTAGATACGAGTGTAGAGAGTGTAGAGATCGAACACACGAGCAATAAACCAACCACGTTATATTGATAGCAAACACGTGACACGAGGTCACTATTACAGAGAATATCACGTAACACTCTTAGTGAAACACTGAAACGAAAACTAAAACAATCAACCAACACTAAACTGTTTCGCTAAAACAGTTTATATACACGACAACTTCGCCATTGGCGAAGTTGTCAATAACTTCGCTGATTCAACAAGTTCGCCATAGCGAACTTGTTGACAACTTCGCGTGTTACAAACTAAACATAATCAAAACATAATTACATTACAGACTCGATTACAAATGCTAGACTATGAACTACTGACAAACATGTACCAACAGGAGCTATAGGCTTCCTGCGTTGGGCTGAGA
>NW_027497411.1:0-41956 GCF_021521415.1 Bidens hawaiensis
ATGACAAGAGTTGGTGAGTAGGCAGCGGCTAATAGTGACATACAGTGCAGGAGCATGCTGCTCGCCATACTGTTGTCAATAAGCTGTCGTATCTTTAGTCAGATCTTTTGCCCATACCTCGTCAGGTACAGTACAGAAGATCTTCCTGTATCATACGGACTGGCTTATTTGTGCGGGAGTATTCCCCCTCCCGCCCTTGTGCGGGATTGTTCCCGGCTTCGCTCATTCCTTCAGGTGACACTGAATGATTGAGAGCTAAGTGCCTTGTGCGTGTAGTTTTGCTGCGCGGGTGGCCTTCCCTGATGGCTTGTATCCGAGGCTGCGGGGACAGGCGGAGTCCTTCACCATTGGGAGGCATTTCCTGCGGGAACAGCTTGCGTACTGCGCGTAAGGACGTCACGTCTCTGAGCATGGTTGGTCCTGCGGATCAGTTGGTTTCTGCGCAGACGTTCCTCTTCAAGGTGGGTCTTGCGGGTCCAACTGGGCTCTGCTGGGACCTACCTCTTCAATAGTATTTATAATATTCGATATATTCTTTTAACTAGTTATTGGGAAATTACATGCATGCTTGTCGAGACACACACGAAATCACTCCTGTTTGCAATGTTGAAGGCTTGGGTTTGTGTTCTCGGGCGGCTTGCTTTTAAAGCTTTAAAGTAAATTATTAAAATAACTTATTCAACTCGTAAAAAGTTATTACAAATTTATAATTACTTTCTTGTAACTCTGTGGAAATGTGGAAATCCGTTTTGCAAACCTAAATCTTGTCAAAATCGAAAAGTATCCTTTTTCTTTTCCTTACCTTTTTTTTTTTGGTTGTTGTTGTTGTTGTAAAATTAGGTTACATTGCAAGGCATGGCTAGACCATGGTCTACCATGAACTTAAGAATATTTACGGAATAAATTGCCATGCTTGATAGATTGTCAATCGCACCCTCCATGCGTTAATTTGTTTCATCTTTGTTATCCTTTTTGTGTGTGTTTTTACGTTCTAGAAGTCATATATTTACTTAGCATCTTTTACCACACATTAGTGATACTAATATGAAAGCCTTCTATAGACTACAAAGATAACAAATAACACTAAATCGAACATGGTGGAGTTTGTCATGAAATTATAGACAGTGACGAAGCTTGGACTGAAGCACCGGGGGCGAGCTTTAAATACATACAAAATTTCACAAACAGGGGGGGGGGGGGCTCAAAATTTTGGCCGAAAAAGACTAAACTTACACTATGTATATATAAAAATTTTCGACCGAAAACGGGTAAATTTACACTACTGTGCAAAAAAACAGAGAGGCCCCGGCCTCAATGAAGCTTAGCCCATTATTATAGAGTATAGTATTTACAATCATGTTTTTTAGGAAATAGTAATAAGCAATCAGTACACCTTTGTCACCTTATGCTATAAATATATTTTTGCACTAGCTATAGTTTTTTTTCCAACTTTATAAAATACAAATATATGAAACTTCATGTTTAATTAAGAAGATCATCATAGTACAAAGTTTTAATAATTTAAATGACATTATTTGTGTCATGAAGCCTTCTAAAAGAGTTTATTCACAATAAATAAATAAGGATTTAGAAACAAGAATATTACGTAAGTTGGTTATGGCTCAATGGTAGAGCACTCACTTTACAAGTGAGAGATAGGGGATCAAACCTCACTACCACCAACTTATATGGGAGATATGAGGGATGACTCTGGCTTGCCAAGGTTCGAGTCCTGATCTCACCCGGTTTTATCGGCTCCTCGCTGTCGTGCCGTTTGGCGGGCGTGAGAGTCAGGTTTTATTCGGTGAATCCCTCAACAGGTGGACCGATAGGGGCTCCGTCCGTCCGGACTAGTGACCGGCTCGGGCTACCTTTAGCCAATAGAGACCGCGTACGGGGTACCCGACGTTACTTAGTTGGCCGTTAAAAAAAAAAAACAAGAATATTACCATACAACCACCACATCACATTCATTCACAAATGATGTTTTTCATGTAACAATGTTCAGTTATTTAAATACGGACTACAGTACACTCAACCGGCAAATATATCACTTTAATTTTTTTTCCCTTAGGTTGATTGATAATTAAATTCTCAAGTATTTGAGAAATAATTAAAGTGAAGTATTACAAAGTTGGGTGAATTATTAACCGGTCCCACCTTGTTACATTAAATAGAGCATACAGTCTAGCACTAAAATGAATTAAATGAAGAGAGTTTTCATTTTCTTTTAAAATCTCTATTATAATTATTTATATTTTAAACGCTTCAATTATGATTAAGAGAGAGAAATCATTGTGATGAAAACCGAACCGAATAACAGGTTCTATATTTAGAGAGTGAATTTCCGGTGATATTGGTTTGATTACAACTTAATAGAACTTGTCAAAGTTAAAACAAATCTTTAGAAGTAGTGTTTTACCAGTCAATAAGTTTTTAAAAGCAATTTAACCCGTTTAAACAATAACTTTCAAATCCATAGTTTCTAATATGAAAATGTTAAAAAAAATGTAAATGTATATAAAAATAACCTTAGAAAAATGTAATTATCATCTATTTGGCAATTCATAATGAAATTCAAAAAGCTAAGCTAGATTTTTATTTGTTGTGAAAACAGTCCCGACAAAATTTAATACCAGGAATTAATTCGAACATCTCTTATGTGTTGATATGTTGATATGAAAGCATTTAATTGGGCAGTCTGATCTCCATATCTACCTCTTATTCTCCCACATTTAATGCCATCTTTTTCTAACGGAATTTAGTGCGGATTTTATATATATATATATATATATATATATATATATATATATATATCAAACATTTACCAATGCTATTTATTTCAAACATCTCAATAAAAATTATTAATTTTTTTTGTATGTGGGAATATTGTTTTTATAAAAGGATATTTTTTTCTAAATATAATAATTTGGACCTAATATAGTAACATTTTAGAGTATTCAAATTCAATCCATTAGGCTCGTGTAGTGAAGAAGCTATAAAATGGAACGTTTTTTAACACGTGACATAAATGGACGATATGTAACCCCAAAATCGCCCCTCCACCAATAACCGATAGCCACATCATCACCCTTCACCAAGCAGGCAAGAAATACCCCCCCTCCCCCGCCACTCCCCCCTTTACTGCCCATTTTGTCGCCTCAGGGGCGGCGTTCGCACCCCTTTTCGCCCAGATTTATAGCCCACGACATATGGTCTTATCTCTAAATCCTTACACTAACAATCAGTATATTTCTATCTCCTTTCAATTACACATTTTTTTATACATTTATCATCACCCGTTATGTTTCCTTCATTCACAACCATTTTCAAAATATATTAAAAAATTATAAAATATAAATAGTTCATTTTCAAATATATAAAAAGAATCACTGTTTTTTCTCTTTCATTCACTCACAACACCCTTATTCACTCTCTACACTAAAAAAAACTTCACTCAAATTTTTGGTGAATTAAAGATGAATGCTCTTAGTCGTTAAATGTAAACTCCACATAGGACATTTTTCATTTACATTTTTAGGTTAGGGTTTATTTACACCTTAGCAGCTATTGGACCACAAAATCTGGTGACCATATTATTTATTACATTTTTAGTAATTGATTTTTTTTTTCAGCAATAACTAATTAAAAACAATAAGACTATCCTTTCAATTAAGTTCTTAGACCGAGGGCACTGAGGCGTAAATATGGGGAACAGACGACGTGGTAGCCGTGCACACCACTACTCCAGTTGTGTGGATGTGGGCTGCGAACGGCTGGGGAGAGCTAGTCCGCGGGGTAAATATAGCCGTTGGACATGGGGGATGGTGAATATAGCTATTGGAGGAGCCGTAGGAGGGGAAGAAATTTAATTTTTTTTAATAACAAACCATACCACTTTCACTATAAATAACAATACAATTTTATAAAAATAACACACCAATCGCACTCCCTTTTGTCATACCTATTAGCGGAAGCCGTTATCATCGTTAACATCATAATTGAATTCGTGTTGTTCATGTTTCTGTGTATGAATGTGTGTGTGTGAACAAACAGATAATGTACAAAATGATATACGAAGAAAGTGGGTATTATTAAATATCTTGGTAACCATAAAAGTTTACAACATGTGCTTATATATACAACAATGAATGACGGTTTGGCGGGAGCATGTAACCGTCAAAATAACGGTTGTAATTATCAACCTAAATTAATCCTATGTCCCGACATCTTTATCCTAAGTCTAGATATAATATAATATAAATTGACATATAATAATCTATGTTTAATTTAATATCTAATAATACCCCAACCCGAGTTGTTACACCTTTCACTCTACAAATTTAAAAAACCTCTCTAAATTCTCAAATTTATAATCATGTCGGTCTCGGGTTACAGTAATATCAACATCAACGACCCTCAATTTCCCGAATGATTGAACTACTTAGACGACGAATCGTTTCAAGCTTTCATCGATATGTCACAATTTGAATATTCGGTCCCGGAAACACAACCGGAGCCGGCTAAACCCGCAAAACGATCTCACAAAAAGTGGAAGAAAACCGGAGAAGCGGATGGTTCATCGGCACCGCCTAGGCGGAAGTCTACTCTGTGGTCTAAAGAAGAGAAACTCGCGTTGGCAAATGCTTGGATTTAAATATCCCAAGATCGGAACACGGGTAAATTATTTTGCGGATTTTTTTAATATATCTTTTTAGTTTTGTGTGCAATTATTACATTTTTTGTTATTTATTTTGTAGTCGACTTTCAAAGAGCTCGAGTTTTTTGGGCCAAGGTTCGAGAATGTTTTTATAAGCAAGTGGGGAGTAGGGCTCGTACCGAAAATATGATATCGGTTGACCGATACTCGTAAATTTGTAGGATTGTTTACCAACCTACATAACCGAAATACTAACCGAATACGGTCGAGTGTGTCCGATGATCTCGCGGTTTACAAATGCACTTGTGATGAATGGAAACAAGAGGTGTTTAAGAGGTACGGGATGGTGAAGACGTTTGACGAGGGTACTTGTGGGAGTTGTTAAAGAAGTGCTCGAAATGGATGCAACTATGTGCGGAGGACTTTGCCGATGGGGCAAAAAAAACTAGTACGTCCAGCACATACGTCTCTTCGAGCGGGTTGGAGAATCAAATTGACTTTGACCTAAACTTATCTGAAGGTCATTTGAAAGAGCAAGGTTGTAGCCGCCCTCCGGGTAGGGATCGTGGGAAAAAAACGGTTAGTGATGACGACTATAAAAAGGAAATTAAGGAATTGTCAAGTGGTCTTCTCTCGATTGGTGAAGCTCGACATAAAAACAACCGGTTCAAGAGTTTGACTTTTTTAGCCAAAGACTTTAGCTACCTACCGCCATCCGACCAAGCGATAATGGAGGAAGAAAAATATCGTATTCGAAAGGAATTGATGACAAAAATATAAAAACACTATTTTTATGTACTTTTTTGAGGTTGTTGCATTTTAAATTTATGTTTTTATTTTCCTTTTTATTTATGTTTTGAAATATTTTAATTTATATTTGTGTGTTTAACAAAAAAATATTAAAACAAATTCAATCAAGCCTCGAATCACCTGAACCACTACACCCTCTGGGGCTTGATCATGTGTCACGTCACGCTTACGTGTCGCAAATATATTGAATCACTTGGGGGTGGATCAAGCTGGCACATCACGCATACTCGTTAGCTACTCAAAACTGGCACATCTAGAATCAAGCTAGGTTTAAAATAACCTAGTATTTATATCTTAATCTTAAATCTTAAATATATATAAACCAGTTTATATTATTGATTTCAATACCGGTTAACCGATTTTTTTAATTATTATTTTATCAAAAATCAGGTTTTTTCCGGCTATTAACCGGTCCACTCTAACCGGTCAAAACCGGTTATTACCCGACCCGAAAAACCGGTCTAACTGGTTAATTCCGGCAAAAAAACCCGGTTAGAATATTAACTGTTTAACCAATTTGTGCATCTCTAGTCATGGGTCTCACAAACTCAAATAGTTTTTAAAACAGATTATAATATTTTTTTTTATTTGTAAAACTTATTCATCGTCAAATCCTAAGTATATTATTATCTTACTTACAATAAATAAAAATAATATCCAAAAAAAAATATATAAATATTAAAAACAAATAATGTAAAAAAAACCTCGTAATACAAGGGATAAAAACTAGTGGTGTTATATATATAACTATAACTATCATAACAACAAGCTACTGTATATTACTTTATACATAAAAACTATAATTTATAAAAGATGAAACAATTATATAAAAAAACTAATATCCGGTAACAAATAATAGAATACCCGAGCTCGAAAAACTGTACTAGAGCCAAGCTCAAGCTTAAACGAGCCTAGACTCAACTTGTTTGCACATCTTTTAGTAAATATATAAGAAGTAAAAAATAAGTAAAATTTTCTGCTTTTTAATATGTAGTTACTTATATACTTTATTAAGATGCATACTTTTTGGATATGTAATCCGTAATCAAGCATCATGGTCTGTCGCTTTCTGATTAAAAAGACGAAGCTAGTCATATCTCGATCAGTAATAACGGAGCTATCCTTACGGTTTGCATTTGTTCTAAATGAATCTTAGGTCCAGCTCAATATTCGGTTATATCACATTGTAACTTGTGGGTCAGTTATTAGTTATTATTGTAAATATTGATGGTTTAATTTTACAAAATCTATAGTGAACCATTCTACGTCTTGTGTTTCTATTGTTTTTCTACTTTCAATTATCAAACCGTTGTTACAATGACGCTGCTATACTAGAGGTGCACAATATCGGGGTTTTTTAAAACCCGGAACCGGGTAAGAACCGGCTTTTTTGTCATCGGGTAGGAACCGGGCCCTGGTTTTATGTAAAAACCGGGTACACCGGTTTTTTTTTAAATTTAAACCATATGACCGTTAGGAACCGGTTCCAATAGCTATATAGCCGTTTTTGATCGTTGGAACCGGTTTTTTAACTATAAACACCTTACACACATACTATAAATAGCTATGTAGTGTGTAAAACTTGTTAAAACACTTTCAAAACTCTAAACCACACTTTAAATCACAATTTAGCTTAAACGGTTTAATGGTAAGTAACGACGACGTTGTTATGGTGATCTAAACAACACGATGCCCCGAGGTTTGGGTTCATTACGATTTGTGTGTCATGACCGACTCACAAGAGATGGCCTGGTGCAAGTACTGTTCCAAGTTTCAGAAAGTGAGGTCGAACTTCACCTTACGCAAGCATACCAATAAGTATTGTCGTTAGAAAAAAAAAAGTTTGGATGCCAAGAAAGCGGAAGCGGGAGAGTCGTCTGACTCTATAACTCAAGCACCTACCGCCGCCGATAACAACGCTTAATCGTTGTAGAACGTCGGATTAAAACGACGGACCTTGTTTTTATTTTAATTTGTTATGTTTAGTATCGTCATGTGTTAATAATGTTTGTAATATGTGTTGTTTATATAATAAAATGTTCGTCGTTATTGTAATCAATTGAAAAAATAACAAAAAATAAAACATGACTAATAAGAAATAAAACATTACTAGTAATAAACAAAGTAAAACTAGTTAATAAACAAAGCAAAACTAAATATTACTTGAAATTTGATCATGTTACAAATTATTTTACTAAAACAAATATAGAATTACAAGTCTTCTTAGTCTTCATCCTCGTCTTCTTCACCACCCGAATTCCCGAAAGAAAGCCCTTCCTCCACCTCCTCATCATGAATAGGACGCTCTATTGGTATTTCGTCTTCAAAGTTTGTCTTGTGTTGTATACGATCCACCGCATCCAAATGATCCTTTAGGCAAATGCAAACCTCTAGAGACTCGGGAGTTAGTTTTGTTCTTCGCATTAATAATACCCTCCCACTAAGAGAAAAAAACCGATTCGGAAGCAACTGTTTAGGCCTGTACGCCAAGCAAGTCACGAGCCATGGCGGATAGAATAGGAAATTCGTTTTGTTTCCCTTTCCACCAAGCCAAGATATCAATTTTGCGAATTTCATCGACCAATGCGCTCTCAACATAGTTTGCTCCACTATATCGACCAAGTTCATTAGTTGGCGTGTTTCCTCTTTGCCTCTTAGCGGCCGATTCATGAACCGCGTTTGTAAAATTTATAAGTTTTTCCTTGCACGACTTACTAGTCGTTGTTTGCCTCACAAAAGACGACCTCGCGCTTGGACCATAAAGTTGGAAAAATGATCATAAAGGTCTTGAAGGTTTTTGTTAAACTTGTCATTCGCTTCCGTCGACAACTTCGGGTCCATCTCATGCATACCCATGTTGTCAAATATTTAATCGATCAATGTCTCAACCCCGTTAACATTCCAATATGGGTTTAAAGCGGAGGCACAAGTAAAAACCGACGGTATGTCTTCATAATATTTTAAGAACTTTTCCTTCATTACAGCAACAATATCCTTGAAGAGTTTGTTCTTCACCTCAAACTCTCTAAAAGTCGAAGACATGTTGTACAATTCTTGCAAAACCCAACAACTAGTAGGATAATAAACTCTCGATAACTTAGTGTTGCGTTTTGAACACATCAAGATACTCCAACAAATAACCGACATCCACCCAAACACTTTCGGGAAGCATATCGGCCTCGCATCGATCAAAAAGATTGTTATGAATTGTAAATTTTGACAAGTTGAGTTCCAATGGGTTGGAACGTCCCAATTCGGCCCCAAATATTTTCTTTCAACCGATTTGCAATAGTTCTTATATTCAGGATATCTCCTTTTATCACTTTTGAAAACATCTTGTAACATAAGTCTAAAGCAAGTCAAATCTTGACACATGTTTTCATTGTCGAGACCCTGTTGAACAACCAAGTTGATAATATATGCAAAACATCGAACATGAAAAAAATTCCCGTAACAAGGTTGTGAATATTTTATGGTAAATTTTTCGGCCGCCTTTGAATTGTTTGATGCGTTGTCAAACGAAATCGAAAATATTTTATTTTTCAAGTATTAAGTCGTCATAACTCATCAACCAATTCAAACAATTTTTCGGCGGTATGTGGGTACGAGAAGTTTTCAAAAGCGATAGTGCGTTTCATCAATTACCAAGACACCGGATCAACCCAATGAACGGTGACACATATGTATGATTCGGGTAACTTGTGTGGTGCCGACCAAACATCGCTAGTTAAACTCACCATCGATTCTAAAGTTTGAAAAAAGTCGATTAACTCTTTTTTTGCACACTCCCACAATTTGATACAATGACGTCTTAGGGTAGTACAACTTACATGTGTGTATCGCGGTTGTAGAATTTCTCGAATCAAGGACGTCAACTGTGGGTCGTCAAAGTGGTTAAACGGAAAACCTCAATGAATAACGAACTTTGTCATTCTATCTTGAGCATGGTTCGTGTTGTAACGAAAGAGTGCACATCTTTACCCAATTCCACTTGGTCGGTTGCGCGAACGCCTTTCCAGGCCTTGCAAAATGGCTTCTCGATGTGCTTTTTTAAAGTCGAGTTCGAATCGTAATTTTAGAAAGTTCCACAAAGTTTGTAACGAGCCTTAGTATCACCATCAATAGTGATAACAAAATCCCAATTCTTCCATATTTCTTTGTTGCAGTTATGGTCGAGGACCCCCAACAACTTGTGGGTCATCTTGAGCACAGACCAGGTCAATAGAAAAAAGGATAGAGTAGCGTTCTTGTTAGCCTTGTTGTTAGTATTTTTGGTGGTTGCCATAATATTTTTGAGTTGGATGGTCAGGTTTGTAAAACGAGAAGTATTTTAGATTGTTTTTGAGTTTGGTGGTGAAATAAGGGGTAAATAATCAATTTATATAAGGGTTTGGACAACAAAAACCGGTTCCAACAGCTATATTACCATTGGATGCGGTTACAACGGCTATTTTACATTCAAAAACCGGTTCCAACGGCTATATTACCGTTAGAACCGGTTCCAACGGCTTGTTTTTGGACCGCAGCGTTTTTAATGTACAATACCCGACGGAACCGGTTATTCCCGGTAGGAACCGAAACCGGTTTGTAACAGGAACCGGGTATGAACCAATCACTGATATAATACATAGAACTGGGTTGGGATTTCGGGTATATAAATACCCAAACCGGGTTTTGGGTACACCGGGTACGACCTGGAACCGGTTCCGGGTCAGGTACACCAGTTCGGGTCCGGAACCAGTTTTTTGTGCACATGTATTCTATACCACACATTTTCAGGCTATGCGTAATAGAGAACTACAAAATGAGCGACTTTTAACACGTGACGCCACGTCATCAAATGAAGTTTTTTATTTTAGGAGTGTAGTGGTGTAGTATCCCAAAAATACCCCCAAGGCTTGTCGTTGGTTCATTTAATATAATAAAAAAGTTCTTCTAACACCCCGCCGGGGGGGGGGGGGGGATGTTTCAAAAGAAAATCATATAAGATATATAAAAAAGGTAAACGATCAGTTCAATTTCAAAGACCGGCTTATGTTTCAAACCATTAGCCTAAAGCCCTAAACCCAGTTCTTCAAACCGTGAACCAAAACCCGATAAATCTAAAACCCAGCATATTTGGTTTGATAATTAACATAAGAGGAAAAAATATTGAAAAATACCAATATTCATGGATTCCTTGAATTCATTTACCTTCACATGAACGCCAATATTTGGTCCAAATTAACAAAGAAAAAATAATCAACTCTTGAGCAAAAAATAATAGGTAAAAAACAATTAACCACCAAATAACTCTTAATCACTGGTTCATTTTAGCTGTAATTCAGTTAAGAACACAATGTTAATCCACATGATGATTATGAAAATAGTTTTCCTAACTATCAAAACACTCATTTCACATAAAGATCAAATTAACAAAAGATGACAAATTTCATTGCTCAAAACCAATGAACCACAATCTTTAAGATATGACATTAGTCTCAGGGACAGACCTTACAAGCTGACTCATTCAGCACCACCACCATTATTTGCAGCGGAATCAGATGCAGGCTTTTTTGCCGGCGGTTCAACAGAGCTCACTGACACCCGCTTCACTCCCCTCCCAACAACCCCAAGATCAGTCACACCTGAATCACCATTTGATTGAGCTGTCGAAACAGCAGAAGACCCGAACCCAGAACCACTTGTTGTACCGCCACCACCGCTGCTGCTGACGCCTTTCGCCTTGGCGGCCATCATCCCCGGTATATCAAACAGTATAGATGATGGGTTTGACACAATCTGTTGAAGATCTTCAAGCTGCAATTGAAGTATTATTTATGAATTAGATATTAGTTTAGAAATGTGTTTTTAATGATCTTAAAACTTTTTATTTCTTTATTGTAACTTGGTTTATTTGGATAGATTTAAATTCGACTCGAATTCAGGTGCGCTTATTCGAATCGGTTTATATGAATTTTAGGCGAATTTAAATCCAGCTTTAAAATTTTCATATTTGAATAACTTGAATCGAATAACCCGAATTCGATTTGAATAACCCAAATTCGACTCGATGAACACCCCAAAGGGTATCAAGATTCAAGAAAATAAGAAACCAGAAGGTGGAGTTTAAAGCTTGCCTTCTTTTCAAGCTCGGTTGAAAGCCCAGTGAGAATCTCAATCTCTTTTTCTTTATCAGCAACAGAATCAGTCGTTTGTGAAGCACTAGAAGACTGTCCACCCGCTGACTCAGTATTGGTGGGTCCCACAGAACCAGATGAACTTATTTCACTTGAGAGTCGGTTCAAACGAGACTTGCAAACTGAAATAGCCTTTTGACAATATGGGATTGCTTCCTCACCCTTTGAACCGATTTCCAGACATAAACATATCCTAAAGTTCCTGCAATCGTCATATTAAGGATATACATACACGTGTAAACAAACCGAACAAACATGAACGAAGCATGTTTGTGTTCATTCTTTATCTTTAACCAAACAAACGACCAAACACGAACAATTAAAAGAACATGGTTTTTAAGTTCATGTTCATTCGTTAAGTGCAAAAAACAAACGGTTAACGAACGTAAACAAACAAACATATCTGAACATAGATGAACCAGCATAACTAAGCTAAAACTAGGTAATATAAAGAACAATGTGGTGGGCCTAAAAAGTTATTAAAACTAGACTAAGTTGTAAAGGGCCAAAAATTTTAAAACAAATATATTAACTAACATAAACTAATGAACTTAAACCAGATGGAAACTAACAAACATGAATGAATATAAATGAACGAACATAAACGAGTTTAAATGAACGAAAGTTCACGAACATAAACGAGTGAGACATGTGTTCATGTTCGTTTGTTAGACTAAATGAACAATTTGTTTTTGTTCATGTTCGCTTGTGTAGTCGTTTACTATATGAACGAAATTACAGCTGAATGGTTCATGCACTGTCCAGTTAACATTCAGTTCGTCTACAGACGTAGATATACATCATCAGACATGAAGGTTTCAAAATAATAAACCATTGAACTTAAAAAGGATACAGTTCAGCAATATGACGGCTGTCTGGTTCAGCTAAACGTTCCAGCATCGATAATGCTTTCAGGTAATCATTAAGGGAAGTTTCAACATCCTCTATAAAAAGAACACATATGAAACTAAATAATAAAATGAATGATAACAATCTATGTGCACTTTGCAAACTACGCATACCTCTCTCCAAAGCTACCTCTGCTAAAGCTGAAAGAATGTCAACTTTCTCCATTGTGTCACCGGGTTGTTTTTCAGCAATTGCCCTTGCAACATCAAGCATTTTCCAAGCTAAATCCAGGTCAGATTCATCCTCCTCACCATCACTTGCCTCATCATCTTCTTCCTCACCACCACCTAACACAACCAAGAACATAAATGATAACAGATCATAGTTTGTTTATTACTGAATTGATCTAAACACATAACTGATGCTACTAACCATCTTCTGATTGAGGATCTGAAGTTCCTTCTTTGGCATCACTTGAAACAGAAGTTTCGCCAGTTTCTGCACCCTTAGCGGGGCCCCTTTTAGAATCATCTTCAGAATTCGCCTCTTTCTTAGAGACAGCACCAGAAACTAATGGATCAGACTCTTCTTGAGCCTTGTAGAGAAGTGCACAACCGTACTTATAATATGCTCTCACACATTCAGGTGCAAGCTCACCATAATGTGCAACCCTAATCAAGATAACACAGAAATAAAAGACTTCCTCAGTAACTCAAATCCAAGATCCTACAAATTTCAAGTTATAGTTTCCATTCAACTGATGTTTCCTCGTGTTCACACGATAATTCTAGAGAGAATACATGTTGCTTTAATTAATCTGACTAGGTATTTATATTTAAACTAATTCAAACATTTAACTAATGGCCTAACTACTCAATCACTTAGCTAACTTTTTTAAATAACTAACCATGAGCTAATTACATTTTGTACTGTTAACAACATGCATCATCTATCACAAATATGCGTATAAACTTAACACTCCAACAGAAATTAACATCCAAAATTACACATCAACTTAACTTAGTTCTTTCTCCTATGAATTTCAGTGATTTGTTCAATTACTTCAAATAATAACACATCAATAAACTAATTACATACTTGATTAATTGCAGTTACACTTTCAATAAAAGTAATAAAACGATAACAGATGACTGGTGAATAAAAAAACCCTAATCACCTGATTTCTAGGGCACGGCTGAAGCAATCGGTGGCTTCGGCGTAATCCTCCTCCTTGTTAGCCTTGGATCCTTTCTCCATAAGCTCTTCAGCGTACTCGAGTGACTTCTCACGTTCTCCGTCGGATTTCAGAGGCGATGTTTCGACGACGCTACACGAAGACGATGTGCGGCCCAAAACTCCCGTGGAATCGATTGTGGCGTCAACGGAAGCTGGCGGTGCAAGGTTTTGTGAAGTCGGAGGTTCGTCTGCTGCCATTGATGATGATGATGGAGGGAAAATGAAGAAGAGAAGAGGTGTGTATGTGCAGTCACTAGTCAGTAGTCACTGTGCTTTTTAAAGCTTTGATTTGTGCTTCCTTGGCGGATAAATGAGCATCTACCGGTTTTGAACACCAAATTTTAACAACACTCTACTTAAATATCTACCAGTAGTAAACGAGTACGTACAAGAACCTGATACAACTTCACGGGGCCGTCTTTCAAAGGCCCGGTTGCCCAAGACCCAACCGGCCAACCATTTGTTATAAACATCGACGGATTTTGGGAAATTTTTGCAAATGGTGCACTACTTTTAGATTTTTCAATTTCATAGAGTGAGGTATAAAGAACTCAGGGTCCGTTCGATGGTTCGAGATTCAGGTCGGTTTGAGGTTCGATGGTTCAAGCCGATGAATCAAGTCTGAGACACTTAGTGTTCAGATAGTCTAAACCCACAATTTGAAATCATCACCAAACACTAGGGCTGTCACTCTTACCCGAAACACGAAAACCAACACGAAAAAAACCGCACCCGAACCCGAACTTATCCGAACCGAAAAAACGGAACCCGAGAAAAGACTAACCTGAACCCAAACTGAAGTATTTCGGGTTTGATTTATAAGTTTTTGGTCAACCTAAAAAGCACGAATAAACTTTTAGTTTTGAAATTAAAAATATTTTTAAGTATAATAGGGTTAGTCTTAGCCACTAAAGTTATCAGCATCTGACCCTAATCGATTGTTGTCATTTTAGCTATTATGGATCGATTATTTATTGTTAATTTATGTTTTTTGTTTATTACTAATTGCAATTATAATCGAACAATCAAATCACGTCTGCTTGAAGAAGATTATGGTTCGAGTTACTTACTTACTTTTATTCTTTTTTTCAATTGTTTTATCAAGTTATGCTGGTTTTTTATTTGATTATTTGCGTTACGAGCAAAGATGAATTTGTAGTTTTAATTTTAGCATTGAAGTTTCTTAATTTTTTTTTTTGTTTTTTGTTTTGCTTTCTAGGATACTTGAAAACCGAAAAACTCATTAGAGATTTGGATTGGGTTTCGAGTTAAGATTTAAAACTCTGAAAACCCGAAAACCCGACCCAAAAAACGAACCTCGAAGAACACCCCTACCAAACACAATATGTATATGCCTTCTAGTTTCCTAATAATGTGAATAACAAAGGTAATTTAAACAAATATACAAGATCAAGTAGCCAACAAATACCCACATAATGTACGGTTTTGAAAAAAAATAAGAACACGAGGTGAAAATGATGACGTGAGTTTCATATTAAAACTAACAAAAATCAACAATTACAAGCTAACAAATTGAAACTAAAATTTAACAAATAACTAAACAATCACAACATCAATAACAATTAAAAAATGAATGTGAACTTACCTTATAAGTGGGAGGATTCGAGGAAGAGTAACAAGGCAAGAGGAAGGAGCAACGGACCAACGGTGTTGTGTGGTCGGCCGAAATAGCAGTAGGCAGCAACGGTGGTCAGTATATGATATAAGGCTGAATTAGAAAAAACAAATTAAAAAATTTCACTATAAGCCGGAATCGAACATGTGACCTTCAGTTTACAAAACAAACCATTTACCAACTAGACTAGCGCAATTAATGTTAACTGGGTGGTTCCTTCCTTTTTTATAAAACGGTTCCTCTAATATTTTCTACATATTAATACATTATTATTTCGAAACTCGGGTGGTTCCGAGGAACCACACATTCATTCTATAGATCTGCCCCTGGTTATAAAGGTCACTGGTTTTGTTTTGTCAAGGACCCATCACACAATCACATCAGAGCGTGTAAACTATATAAATCGTTGAGACTTTTCACTGTGAAAACTAGAGCTAAATTGTAAACCCAAGCGTTTAACCAGGGTGGAAATGAAACTCGATACATTTGGGACAATATAGGTCGGTAATCATATATGGGACCGGATATGAGATTACTTTTGAAATTTCTCACGAGCATGGAACGGATATTAGATTTGGACTATTTGGTGATACACTCATTTACCCATAACAAATACCCATTTATCGCGTATATTCCTAGTTCCTACTAATTTGATTTAATTTAAGCATATACGGTGTATAATATACCCCGTATATTCTTTTTGTTTTGTTATGATAATTTTTACCGTGATAAACCTAACTAAATTTTTTTGTTATGTTAGTTTTTACATAATGAACTTAATCGATACTATCGAATTTGTGTCAACTCACCATTACAATTAGCAAGTTTTACTAGACCAAATAAACACCGTTTTACATATGCTAAATTCTTCTTTTATTAGTTATACGAGTGTCATTATAAACAAACTCAATCAAACTCAATCGATACCGACTTACGGTAATGTAGTTTTAACTTTTACTTAATTTTGCCGTTGTACGAAACACACCCCCGCGTCATATTCCTTTGCCGCACCTCAACATGAGCAGTCAGCAGGTAGCAAGAGAGAAAACAAAAACCCTAATCGCAAACCCTAGTTATTAATTATGTCGGCAGACAGCGACTCCGACGCCCCAGAGGAAGTTACCGCCCAACAGGTTCGTCATCCTAGTTAACAATTTGTCTTGTCTTATATTTCTCAATCAAAACTGCTGCCTAATTTGATGATACACAGGCAGTACAAAAAGACGAAGAGATTAGAACCATTCAGAAAGAAAATAAAGCCAGGTATTATTATTATTATTATTGTTATTATTATGTTCTCTGTTTCACTTCACACTCAAATTGAATTTATAGGATATTGATTACATTTGTTAATTCAGTCTGAAATTAGTATATTTACTTGAGATTGCAGTAGCAAACATTATAACTGTTATATGATTGTCCAATGTTCATAAAATGTTATGCACACTCTTTGTTCAGTATATACAAGCCTGTAAGTGAATCGAACGTACTTGGGTGGGGGCATGTTCATGTAATCGTGCTAGTTCATTTAACTTTAACCGAACACGAACATGTGATCGAAGATAGGATTTCTTGTTCATGTTCGGTTATTAAGAAATTGGGCATGTTTGTGGTTGCTCATGTTCGTTCGTTTTAAACATTAACGAACTGTTCATTATAGTACATGAGCATATTGAACAAGCATAAATGAACAAGTCTAATACAATCACAGTTCATCCAAAAACACAACTAATAATTGGTTTAAGTTTAAGCGAACATAAATAAAAGAACATAAATTGACGTTCGTGAACGAACATAAATGAACGAAAGAGAAATTTTGTTCATGTTCGTTTGATTTTATCAAAAAACATTCCGCGGAACAGTGCATGAACGTTTGCTTCATTTACAAGTCTAACAAGCAATGATATTGTATTATTGTTACATGTTTTTTTTTAATTCATATTGTTTAAGTTTTAACATGAAACGAGTTGTTTGTTCAGGGTTGCACGTGAAGTTAAAGAACGCCGCAGAAAATGGGCTGAAAAGTTAACGCCGCGCGAACCTTGTCCAAACAAAGATGTCTCTGAACCAGAGGAAACCGAAACCGAAACACTATCTATTAAAGGAATGCTTCCAGATGACATTGTCAAATTGCTTGCAGCCAATGAGAAGTATTCACTCTTGACCATTTTTCAACTTTTGTCTCTTTTATTTATTCAACTATAACAAACTAATAAAACGATGTATTGTTTTTGTTACTGCAGGAAAGTTTTTGACTCAGACTCGGAGGAAGAAGAATCTGAGAAAAAACCAAGAAAGAAGAAATCCAAACACTCAGGGTAATTTTTTGAAATCGTTAAAACAATTTTTTACACGACACAAACCTAACATGAAGTTTGCGTGTAAACAGTTTTGGGTGAATCCACATGTTTTTAAACGGGCTGTTATGTGCCAACTTGATGGGTTCATTGGTTGAGCGGATCAACCCATTTGTTTTTATGAATGTCTTTTTTTGTAGTAATTTAAACCTATTTGTGTTAAAAAGGTTTCCATATTTGAAACAAGGTTCCTTGAAAAATAACAATAATATGTAAATCATGGATTTCAAAGTATTACTATGCAAAAAACAGAGAAAAAAATGTATCTTTTTTTGGGTTAAACGGTTCTGTTTTCTAATTAAACTGGTTATTATTTGGTTTATTCAGTTGAATTCAATTTGTTTTTATAAATAAGAAAGATTTGTGGAATTGATAACGGAACCGAAAACCAAACTCATAATTCTGTTCGGTTTTTCCCAACTACAGATTTGGTTCGGTTTTCAGGAATTTGGTTTTTTCACACCATTAGTTGTGTTTATGTCAACCCGTGAATGCACATGTTATGTTTGGGCTCAAATTGTCAACCTGCGAGCACGACCCGTTGTGCAGCTTTATATGGAAACGAGACGGGATAGAAATAACCTTTTTTTTTAATTGTTACACAGAATGGAGCCGGTTATTTTGAAGGAAATTCCACCGCCTCTGTGTTTACAAAACTCATTGGAGTTTTTGAAGAAAAGGAAAATGCAAGTTCCAAGATCATCTGCGGTTTTGGACAACTCGAAGCAAGCATTGCGGTTTCTTTCATCGTCTGGTTTGTTAAAATGAAAACTGTGTTAAAGAGAGTTTTAAGTTATTTGTGAAACTAAGAGTGTAATATTTTTGAGCATCCAATGATTGTTTCTGTTTCTGATTCGCGTACATTATTATCATAGAGTTGTTTTCCTTATACTGATTTTAAAACCGGTTTAGAACCGAACCGGTGGTTTGTAATGGGTATGCATACTTGTTGAAACTGGTCAAAACCGAACAGGATGAAATCAAGTTTTAAACCAAACGACCCTTTTCTCCTCAAAGCCTGTTACAAACTAAACCGGTTTGGGTTCAGAAACAAATTTATGCACCTCTAATTAGAGGTGCCGTCTGTAGATCCTAACCGGTAAACTGAACTGAAACCACTTGTTAACATGTATAGTAGAAACAGTTTGTAACTTATATTTACTGTATCTTAGGTGCCGGATAGGGATTATCATATAGGGATTATCATATAGGGACCGGTTAACCAAAAGTGGTTAGTTTCAATAGGTTAATAAGGTTAACCGGTTATTAATTGACCTAACTGGTTATAAGAGTTAGTGTTATTCCACTTTCAACACCCCTAGTTTGGGTCCCGTGTTGATTTAACCCAATACAACCCATATTTTTGCAAGCCCCTACTACTTTTTATAATTAAAACAAACCTTGTAAGCTAAGTGAATTCACATGAGCATAGTGTTGCTATCAACTAATGTTTGTGCAACTTTTTACTTTTAACATATACATGAATACACAAATGAACTTACTTTCACTCCATCTTTCTCTTTTCTTCTATTAATTCTCTTTTTTTATTTAAATTTAAAAATAATTTACAAAAGATATAAGTTAAGATTATTAATAAAAAGCTAAAGTATATAATATAAAACAAAAATTGCATAAACCGGATTAAAATTCAGGAGTACGTTTTTCAATTCTTCCCTCTCGATCTCTTCTTGCCTCGTTCATAGTGTTTTCGTTTGTAACTCATTAAAATCTCCCAATCTACTAGATAAAAGAATCCATATTTTTGGTTCGGGTCTAGTTGATGACGATTCCTGTTTACTTTTAGTCCTCCCGGTCCCTCGTTGCGATTCTTCTAGGCTCACCTCCTCATTGTTTGGGGATGTCAATATGAATTCCTCGGGCATCTGACGCACCCGTACTTGACTTGCATGTCTTTATGCTGTATTGACTCAATTCGACACCTACTTAAGAGAGTGCCTTACAATTTTCCAAGCTGCCATCTGGTTAAACGACATGCTATGTTGGACACAGGTTGGGAGTTAAGTCACTAAACATCTTTCTCATACCACTTTTCCTTTTATTATTGAGGTTGTAGATTTCATTAAATTGTCAATTTCCGATTCATATCCCTGCGTTTTGAGTTAAGTTGACGGTGCACAACTGCACATGACCATTACAATATGAAACCTTTTCGTAATGGTCTTCCAAATATGGCTATAAGTTTAAGAATTACCTATATCTAACCATAATATATAAATATTTGAATATTACCTACCGGTTATGGGATCCTTAGAAACATCCACCCAAGCACTGGCCAAAGCCGTTTCCTCTTATTCAGCCCATGTTTCAGTGGGTGCTGAAGCGGTTGGGTTTACTTTTAGGTTGGGTTTCATGTTGTGTTTCAGGACATTTTTGGGTTGGCTTGGATTCAAATGTGAACCGAGTGGATTTTGGTTCCACCCGACAAACGCTAATATTAGCGAAAAAATTATCTCTTAACATTTAGGAATTTACAGTAACAATATTTGAGCGGTAACAAGAGGCAATGGGTGAATGCTAGAATGTCACGTGGTAGAAGACTTGAATGCTTTATTATGTAGGTAGAAGTTTATATATAAATACTTAAATAGCCAAGCCGGAAAATTAACAAATAAATAACAAACTACTACTTATTTTGTAACTACTAAGAACCTTTGAATTATCTTGTATCATGTACTGAGAGAGAGTTGGTTGAGTATAAATAAAGTAATCAAGTAACTCTTTTATGTTCAAATCGGCTTTCTTGCCCTATAAATAAGTAGTTTATAGCATTGTTTTTCTAACATAACACTGGTTTGATTGATTACACTAGTTCTGAAGCCATTTTGGGACGGTCTGGATTCTGCTAGTTCAATATCAAACTGAATTCACTTGTTGATAGTCTACTTCTTTTTGAACTAGACGGTAGACACCACTTACTAAGTTAACTTGATTGCAAAATCAACAGATATAACAATAAACTATATATAGCTTATAATAGGGAAAAAATCCTATTGCATGCGTGGTTTGTTTGTTGATGTTGTGATAATAAGTATTCAATGGAGAATTAAAGTCAAAAGCTTATAAAATCATAATTTGCTGATTGACAATATAACCCACTGCTTGTTAGGTGCTGGAGCTGATTGATAAATCTCATATAGGAAGTTGCTTTGAACAAAACTGGTATTTCTAAACCACATCATTCATATTCCAAGGACGTTTAAGGGTCATATTTGGCAAGCTAGTGTGCACACACGCGGACAACCTCCATTAGGAATCTATCTGTAGGCCAATCTTAATTACAGTAATTTGGTTCCAGAAAAAAAAAAAATAAAAGCCAGCCGATAAACACAATTGTATTTTCAAATCATCATATAGTTGATAAGCTGATACTTGATTAAGAGATTAAAAAAGCCAGCCGATAAACAAATTGATGATGGACTAGCAGAAAGATAATCAAAACTTCATTCACAAGGCATGTGACATTCCTTCATCCCATCCTTTTAACTTGCATTGATTAAATAATAGATGTTAACATTAGTTTTATTATATCTTCCTAATCAATTAGTGTGTATTCAAAGAAATTAAACTAATTCCCCCCCTAAGAAGCTGTAACCATTGTGTCCCCTTTGTTTTGATCACCAATGCTGGTGTCGTTGTGGTTGTTCCGGTTCACGCGGTGTGGGAAATTAAGCCTAACTGCAAGCCCGTGCCTATCCACAGCCGCTACATCGTGAGCCAAAGCAGCGGACTTGGCTGACTTATAATGAGTCCCCAGGACGACTCGACGACCACGTCGATCAGTAAACTCAGCCTTAAACCTCTGCATCTTCTTCCCCGACACCATCTCTGGGGGTGCGCGGGAGACGCCGATATAGTCCCTCCCGCCTTGCAACTCGTCTTCAATCTTTTTCATCTCTTCCTTTTTCTCCTTTGACAAGTTCACACCCCACACGTTCCTCTTCAAGTCTGGCCTCGGTGATTTCTTTTTTGCAATCGATGACGACTTGTTCACACCCAACAACAACTTCTTTTCTTTCTGATTCTTATTCTTCTCTTCTTCATCATCCAATTTCGTCATCGCCGGAAAAAGCTCACAGATTTCATCGGACACCATCAGGTCGATCGCTCGCTCCATCTACCTACCTAGGGTTTCTTTCTTTTGAGAGAGAATGTAGAGGTGTGTCGATATTATACTTGTGACTTGTGAATCAAGTCTTGTTTTAAAATTCTTTTATTTCTTAAATGACTCCAAATCTTTTAAATGAGTTACTGGCTAAATTCTTCATCACATCAGGATGCACATGTCTTTTGATCATAAAAAATCCATATTTAAGGCCAACGCCCGTGAACACTCGCTCGAAAGCACGACAGTGCAGTGTAGGGATGGGCAAAATCGGTACCGGTACCATCCCGAAATCGGTACCGATGTGGTACAGTTAGTACCGAATCGGTACCATGGTTTTAAGTTTCGGGATCGGTACGGTACCGGTATTTCCCGATTTTTTACCCTCGGTACCGGTACTATCCCGGGTACCGTCCCGGTACCAGTACCGAACCGAATATTTCGGTACCGATACCAAGAATTTCCAAATTTCGGGATCGGGAAAATCGGGATCGGTACCGGTACCATCCTATGCTCATCCCTAGTGCAGTGTGATAAAACACCTTCAGTTCAATGATCCAATTAATGAACGCAACATGCTCGCCTAGTCTCCCATCATCACCAGGCGTCGCCAAACCTAAATGATGGTGGGTCACATGAAACATCAAGTCTCTTCTATACCACTTCACTACAGGGCCATATCTGAGAATCGTTAAAAAAATTTGGGGCGAAGGTGAGTATAAATTCAGGCCTTAGTTAAAATATAAATTCGATAACTCATATATAAAAAGTCATCGAGTATTGTATACGCTTTGAATTTTTAGCCTGACTTATTAGGTATTGTTTAAACAAAGCTTTTGTTTAGACCTAATACAGTTTTTTATAAATAAATATATATAATTTTTTTAAAAAAATTTAGACCTTTGAGATAATCGGGCCTAAGACGGTCAATCTCCATGCCTCCCCATCCCAAACGCGGGCCCTGCTCCAATACCATCTCACTGGCAATTAATATCTATAGCTTTTTTTTTCTTTTTTTTTATCGTATGAATCATGAGCAAAATATAATTAAAAAACACTCTACAAGGTAGAGGCTAAAGAGATGCAACGTGTCAACGTGCAAGAATTTGAAAACATGAAGGAACAAAAACGACAACGTACAAATCGTGATAATGTTGCTAATTAAATCTACGTATATTGGTTTTCAATAATCCTAACTATCACATTTTTGTTGTTGTCGGTCCCAACTAACGAAATGGTTGGTGACGGTCCCACCTTTTATAATTTTTTCTACCCACGAACCCCAACTAACGAAACCCTAACGTCGTTAGTTTTTTATGACGTGTCATGCTTGCATGCCAAAATTTTCTTATGTGGCATATACATGACGTGCTTACACTAGTTCTTAAGTCAGTTTTGAGACGATCTGGATTGTGGCCATCAATATAATAAAATGGATAAGTTAGTTTCAACTTAAATTTCAGTCAAATAAAAGTTTATCTATTTCAATATCAAACTGAATTCGTTTGGGCGAAATACTTGCTGATATTCAACTTCTTTTTGAACTAGACACCACATACTAAGTTAATATGTTGCAAAATCAACATCATGGCAATGAACTATATAGCTTATAATCGACAGATTCGAGAGAGAAAGGCTTTCCTATTGCACACATAGCTGGTTTGTTGATGTTGCCAGCCATTCTAACAACAAATAAGTGGTGATGCATGTTGGGGACTTGAGTATCACTGTCTTAGAGATTTCCATGCAAAGATTGATTGGTGGAGAGAAACCTACTTAAAGACTGATTAGGAACATGAAGCTAATGATTCTGTTTGAAAACAGGATATGACATCCTCAAAATGCCTTTTTTTATACATCTAAAAGAATGTACCTTATGAGGCTTGCATGGATACAAGACCAAAAGAAAACATAAATAGACAAGAAAAGTTTCCACAAAAAAAAGAAAGACATAGGGAAACCTCTTAGATCCCTCAAGAACGAACAAGAAAAAGGATTTCGAGGGAATCGTAAATTGCAAATGTTGTAAATGGGGAATTCGTATTAGATTTCGCAGAATCCCATTCCCAGTGCAACTTAAAACAAAAAAAAATGTTAAGTCTTTCTTTCCAGAAAATCTTATAGGCGTGTCCTTTGCACATAATCTTTCTTTCGGTATTTGCAACTTAAACTTAATTAGAATCCTTACACTGACATTAGTACGAGATTTTAAGCACAAACTACAAGTGCAAGTAGTGATTGCTGCAACCAGAGGAAATGGCTTGGCTGATGCACTGGACAGTGAGCAATCTGTTGATTTTTCTGACAAGAACATGGCTTGATGTTTTCTTGAACAAGAGACAATTACCCTATTCCAGGTTAGAGTTGAGCTGTATATTGATATGATTACTTCTAACCCTTTCCATAAAAAAAGGCATCATCAGCTTAATACCAGTGGATAAGGTGCCATTGCATGACATCAACAGATGTTATTTTTATTGGCCAATGTCCATATTATTGCAGCATGCTCATTCTGCGGATGGACGCCAAGTTCTGGAATCATGGAATCATCAAAAACAGCTCTGAAGTGTCAAAGGACGATGCTTTAAGGGGTCATGACCATTTGGTTCACGGCTACCAACGTTTTAGAAAGATATGTTTATTGAAGATGCCTAGATATAACATCAACAAAACTTCATTTGTGGCTAGAAAAACAAGTCCTAATTATGTACACATCAAATGATCAAAACTTTGTCTCTCTTATTATATTGCTAGATAGACAACCCCAACATGATTTCTAGTTACTTTACTAAATAAGTTTAATCACTATCCGTACAATGTTCCTAGGAAGCTTGTGATTCAATACAAACTATGAAGCATGCTGTTGTAGGAAGGTACGGCTGATATTGGGAAAGAGCTGCCAAGTGAAGTGACCTATAATCACATACAGTTGCGTGTTGGTAAAATGATCGAAGATGTGATTTAAACCAGCACATTAATAAGCTGATATTTGATTATGAAAGCCAGCCGATAAACAAACAGATGATGGACAGCAGGCAAGCAGAAAAATGATAGAAACTTGATTGACATGGCATATGGAATTAATTCCTTCATCTCATAAAAAAACAGTTAAACTAATAGACATTATTAACATTAGTTTTTAAAATAATATCATCATGTTAACAGTGGTAGATAACATCAATAAAAGGCCTACGAAGCTGAAACCACCATTGTGTCCCCTTTGTTTTGATCATCAATGCTGGTGTTGGTGTCGTGGTTGAGCCGGACGACCCGATGTGGGAAATTAAGCCTAGCTGCAAGCCCGTACTTACTCAAAGCAGCTTCATCGTGAGCCAGAGCAGCGGTCTTGGCCGACTTATAATGAGTCCCGAGGAGTACCCGACGGCCACGGCGATCCGTAAACTCAGCCTTAAACCTCTTCATCTTCTGGGCCATCACCACCTCCGAGGGTGCGCGAGAGACTCCGATATAATCCCTCCCGCCTTGCAACTCGTCTTCAATCAATTTCATCTGTTCCTTTTTATCCCTGGGCAAGTTCACACCCCACACATTCCTCTGCAATTCTGGCCTCTTTTTTTTGGTAATCGATGATGAAGAAGAAGACTTGTTCACACCCAACAATCTGCTATTCTTATTCTCTTCTTTCTCATCATGATCCAATTTCGTCATCGCCGGAAAAAGTTGACAGATTTCATCAGAAACCATCAGATCGATCGCTCGCTCCATCTCCCTAGGGTTTCTTTTCTTTTGCTCTGTCTGATTTGGGTAAGAAAATAAAAAAAATTAGGGGCAGGTCGATATTGATATAGTTGTGACTTGTGAGTGATCAAATCTCTAAAATACCCCACCCATGACCCTACCATTATTGTTGTTGTGACTCTGATTGTTAAAGCTCCGAGTGAATTCGGGCTTACGGTAGTGTTGTTGCTGTGGGAGGTTCGAGGATGAGGATCTGGTGTTGTCAAACTTTCTCTTTCCGCTGCTCGGGTTGCTGTTGCTGTTGTTGTCATTACTCGAGTTGTCACGGGCTTTAGCGGTTGAACCCCTAGGTGGTAGCGCACCTTGGGTCACTGCTTGATCCGTCAGTTTGTGAGCTAAACGGATCGCTTGTTGAATCGTGGCTGGTCTGGAAGATATCACCATGCCCTGAATTTGCGGTGCTAACCCATCAAGATACATTTCAATCCTCTTACTCGGCGGATCCACCATCCGCGGACACATCACAGCTAACTCGTGAGAACGGGTAGTGTAGGCTTCGATTTCTGAACCCACCATCTTCAACGACCAAAATTCTGACTCCAACTTTGAAATCTCCTCTCTCGGACAGTACTCTTCTCGCATCATGTTTTTGAACTCCTCCCAGTTCATCGCGTTAGCCAGTTCCAATCCAAGGATCTGCACGTTCGAATTCCACCAAGTGAGGGCAGAATCCTCAAGTGTTCCAGCAGCAAATTTGACCCTACTGGCAGGGGGACAATTACACATCTCAAAGGCCGACTCAGCCTTCTCAGCCCAACGCAGGAAGCCTATAGCTCCCTCAGTGCCCTTAAACGTACTAAGTTTGCAGTCAAGGTAGTTCTTGAAGGTGCACGTTCCAATTGGACCTCCAGCTTGATTCTGGACATGTGCGGCTAGAGCGGCCGCCGCATGGTCGTTCAGCAGAGTTTGGAGTTCTGCTGCAGTCAAGTTGATGTTACCGCGACCGTGTCCAGCGTTTCTTCCAGCCATCTAGGTGTTATCATCCTTAGATGTCATCGTCTGAGGACACCTCTGAGTGTGCCTCCTCTTCAGCCGGTTCTTCCTCCGGTTCTTCTTCGGGTTCCTCCTCGGGATCTTCCTCGGGATCTTCTTCAGGCTCCTCTTCGGGATCTTCTTCAGGTTCGGCCTCAGGCTCGGCCTCAGGCTCGGCTGCGTTCTGAGCAAGTTGCATTTGTAAGACATCGCAACGCTCTAAAGCTATCTCGGTTCGGGTCCTTGCTACTTGGAGTTGCTCTTGCAAGTCTATCATCTCGGCTTGCATCTTCCTCATAATCTTCATCTGTTGATCACTAGCCTCTTGCATTTCCTTCATTGCCGCTGCCATGCGGGCAATCTCCTCCTTAGTCTCGGTTCCGTCTTTTAATAGTCCGGAAACGTTCCGTCTTTTGCGTTACAGCGTTTTGCGTTACAGCGTTTTGCGTTACCAGATAGTGTTATGTCAATTATATATCTATAGGTAGCTAGCCTATAAAGCAAGTATTACTAAGTGTTCGACACCGAAGCTGACTGTTTATCAAGTGCCTTGTCACCAGGTCATCCAGACCATGGTACGTGTTAGCCAAAATTACACCCGCTCGACTTCCAGTCGAGTTTAGCGTTGGGTGGGGTTTGTCAAACCCAGTAGTACTACTCAACAGTGACTCGCTATTCCAAATATTAACCGGTTCGATGTGTAGGACTTCAAATGTTTCGTTTGCCACTTAGCCTTTACAAGTGATATATAATTTACTAACAAAATCTTAAATGCGTTTTTCGGAGTATGTTATCTCCCCCAAGTGAAAAGCGTTTAAAACAGTTTAAAGGGGTAAGTGAAACTCACTGTTTGCGAAGAAATTCCCAAATTAAATCACCAAGATGCGCGTCACAGAAAAACTCTCTCTAGCGTTCTAAAACAACAAAGAGATTTTTTTCTAAGTGTCGGAATATTATCGAGTCTCTAGACCCGGCACATAATACCTATGCACATAACATGTTTCGTGTTTCGTTTGTGAATCGTGTGTGACTTTAACAAGTGTATTTGTAATACGTTACATGTGTAAGCAATTATATACGTGTCATGTATTCATAAAGTACATCACTAGCAATTACTCCCCGTAAGGGTATTTTGGTCAACAAATAACAATTAACTAGCCATTATTCCCCATGAGGGAAATTTGGTCAAATCATGACAATCAATTAGCAATTATTCCCCGCAAGGGCAATTTGGTCAAAACACGATAATAAATTAGCAAGTATCATGTTTCATGCATTTTCACAAAACTCAGCAGCTAGTTTCACCGAGATAGAAATTCTACTTGAAAGATTGTACTATTCCACCGATCATAGCATCTCAATTATTTTACCAAAAATCATCACAGAAGCATATATGTCTTAGGTTTCCAGAACATATTTTATTATATTTTTATTCCTCATAGTTTCTCACAATCATCAAATCATTACAGCAAACTCATAACAATCAAATTCATGCGCAACAGAATGTTATTTGAAATTCCCGTTAAAAGAAAAATCCAATAAATGCAAGACCACTTGGGTTAGGTTCCTAACTCAATAAGTCAACTTCCAGAAGTGGAACCAACCCAATTGGTCTCGTAGTTCATGAGATATAACATTTACAAAACAACCTAACAGCAGGTCTAACAGCTCAGCTTTGCACAACGTTTTTGTAAAATCATAAAAGTTAACCTTTACTTGTCCAAAAATTACAAATTTATACTCTATAGAAACTAGACTCAACCTAGTTTACTGTAGTACCAATAATAGCAACCAATTTTCACATTTACACTTCGTTACAGTCACTTAAACATCAATAACACATTCTGTCCAGAAACTGTTTGCATCCAAACTCAACATATTAACAATCTATGAACTATCATGCATTCATATAACACTATAGACTCCATAAACACCATCCATGCACATCAATTACACATTACATACATGATTAGGGTTTTTGTTTGAACTCAAATCAAAGACACAACGATTAACGTGTAACAATATCAACACTAGTTATCAAATCATTACCCAATCAACAACAATCATATTAACTATACACACATACAAAATCGGCTCATTAGGGTTTTCAATTAACCCATTAAACATCAAAATCAAGTAATAAGGATGTATAGGATAATCGATTATACCTTCCTAGCACCTAATTCTTCAATCAAGGGCTTGATTTGATGGTGTATATGTGTGTATAAGTCGACGGCAGCCAAGGGGAGGGGGCTTGGTTTCCGATCGGGGTTGGGAGAAAAAGAAATAAGTTAGGGTTTAGTTGTTAATGATATATTTATAATAATAATAAGTTACACTCAAGTCCCTCCACTATCAATTGTTGTTTTTCTAACTTAAATAACTAGTTTACATCTTGAGTTAACGTTTATAACCATGTTATCACACAACACATAAGTCTAACACATAATTACTGTTTTGACGTTTTTCGTTTATTCATCAATCGTTTGCGTCAACTCGTTTGCGTTTCGGTGCAATTCCCGAAAGACTACACATGTAGTAAGTGTTAAGCGTCATTTAAACCCTAGTTTAAATGTAATGAAGTGTGCGTTATAGATTCAGTGATCTTAAGTTTGAATTGACGGAGTTGAGTTAACGGAGTTAACCTGAAATTGACGATTGTCACATGTAATATATAGAGAACACATCTGTAGACTGCTAAAATAAATCGGTGGTGGTGTATGAACGGTGGTAGTGGGTGGTGGTGGTGTTGGATGGTGATAGTGGTAGTGGTAATGGACAATGGGTAGAAGATGGTGGTGGGTGGTGGACGATGGTGATAGACGATGGTGGCGGATGGTGGGTGATGGTGGTGCTGGATAGTGGCGGTGGATGGTGATAGTGGTAGTGGAGGATGTTGGCGGTGGTGGTAAAAGGCGATAGTGGTAGACTGTGGCGGCGACGTACAGTGGTGGTGGGTGGTGGACGATGGTGGTGGGTGGTGGGGTAGGTGGTGGTGGTAGCGGGCGGTGGGACAGTGGTAGTGATGGTGGACAGTGGGTGTTGGTAGGGTGTTGTGTTTTAACCTTCTGCAGATCTTATAAGATCTCAGAAGTTGATGGGCCAAGTCTGCACCAAGAAGAGCTTGCTGATACGTTTGTTAATGAAATGTCTTCTAGAAAACAAACAGTCTGCAGATAGCAATGTATGCGCGTGATCTGCACGACGCAAACAAAAGAGGCTACACAGACCTTTTTCAGGAAAAAAAAACAACACCTTAGTGATTAAATAATTTAATTTCATCATAATACACTCGTCTTCTGATTCGGAGATAGCGGCGCAGCTTGTTGCTCGCTTACCCATTATCCAGATGTAGTTTGGTTTGTGTTAAATGTTAATAAAAAGTCAATTAACTTATTCGGAGAAAACCTTCACCTAAGGTCAATATCTGTGAACACTTGCTCGAAGACACTATAGTCCATTGAAATAAACTCGTTTAGTATAAGGATCCAGTTAGTAAACGTCACCCAGTCTCACATCATCACCTGATGCCAATGTCACTGAAACTAAGGGGTTGTTTGATTCATTGAATCCTTAGAAATTGCAAAGGAATAGAATTGATTCCCTTAAAATCCTTGTTTGGTTGGCTAATGTTAAAAAATGGATTTAGAATGTATTCCTACAATTGAGGGAATTTAACATTCCAATGTTCCATCCACCCTTTATGGAATTTTAAAACTTTTAGGTGTTATTTGTTTTTTAAGACAAAAAACTGTCTGTAATCTGATTTCATCTGATTTTATGTCTGCAACTGAAGATGTAGTCTGAAGATCTGCAATCTGAAAATATAATAATGTTTGTTTTATAAAATGGATATCGTCTGCATAAGCTGAAAATTAGTTACCTATCATATATATCACAATAGATAGAAGTCATTTAACGTTTGTAGACTGCTAAAATAATTGGTGGTGGTGTACGAGCTATGGAAGTGTACGGTGGTGGACGGTGGGTGGTGGTGATGGACGGCTGTGGTGGGTGGTGGACGGTGATGGTTGCTGACAGTGGGTAGTGGTGGTGATGGATGGTGGTGGCGGTGGGTGGTGGTGGACGGTGGTTGGTCGACGGTTGGTGGTGGTGGACGATGGTGGTGCGGGTGGCGGTGATGGTTGCAAACAATGGGTGGTGGTAGTGTGTTGTGGTCAACGGTGGGTGGGTGGGTGGGTGGTTGACGGTGAGGGGTGGTGGTGGTGGGTGGCAGCGGACGGTGGGTGGTGGTAGTGGAGGCGGACGGTAGGTGGTGGGGCACGAGGGGCGGTGGTGGTGGACATTGGATGTTGGTAGGATGATAAGAAGTGTAAAGATGGTGGATGTTAGCTTATTATTTAAGACCATATAAGTAGTTTTCAGATTTTTTTTCTCAAAACAAATTATCTTCAAGAACTTATGTCTGCGCGCCCGCAGACATAATTCTCCTGCAGACGTTTGAAGCAAAAACAAACACAACCTAAGGAATTCACGTTGATTACCAAAAAGCCCTTGTAACAAATAAGCACAATATTTCCGTCTTCGTCTGCATGAGGCACGTCGACGCTGCCTCATGCTTAACAACCTTCTTAGAAATCAATGGCGCAACTTATTGCTCGCTTACCCATTATCCAGATGTAGTTTGGTTTGTGTTAAATTTTTGCATATTTCCACTGTATCTTATTTTTGGATTACTTCACACAATGTTACAATTTTTGTAATTTTTTATTGCAAAGCAATAGCTTTTATTTTCTTGATTATTCTATATCACAGTTCAATTTTTTTTGTGAATCTTTTTATTTTTATATTCTTTTAGTTTTGCATCGTCCATCGTCTTCTTTGTTTACACCCATATGAATTGTGTTGATTCATGAATTATTAATGCAATTCTCAGTTGCACATGCTTACATTTTATTTTAAAAAAAATATGTAAACAAGTTTGTTTTCTATTAATTCGGAAATTATAATTATTAAAATACAACAAAAATGTAACTTCTTCATTTGGTAGTATTGTGCATTCTAATTCCTTTGATTAGTTAACATACCAAACATGACATTAATGATTCTAATTAATTAATGCAGATGTACATCTCTTTATTTAAGTGCAAACATTCAATTTAATAGCTCTTTATAAGTTGTTTATTTATCCTCGCGACATATTATTTGGTTAGTCATGATTGAACTTTTGCCTCAATATGTGACACCCGGCTAAACAACTGATCAATATCCGTACATCCCAAATAGCATGGTTTTTTGAGTAAAGAATTAAGCATTGCTAGAAACTTCGCTTAAACACGATTAATTTATAGAATGACAGAATATAATTTGACTTCAGAAGTCCATATACTTACTTTCCTATGTTCTGAAACAGTTGACTCGTTATTCATTAATACACGACAAATAAAAATATACTAGTTACTCACTTTACTTTATTTTAAAATATAAAACTCATAAATTTGTTTATGGAACCGAAACCCATGTCGGGTCTAGTTGTCGTTTAACGACATCGTTACCTCGAGTTATATATTTTTCACTAATACTACTATTATTAAAATGTTATAAGTATTAGTTATTATTAATATGACACATATAATTATAATAATAATAATAATAATTATTAATAAAACCTATGAATCTATTAATAACATTTTCAACAATAAAGTAATAATTATTATATTTATTATTACTAATACTATTATTAGTTTTAACAACAATTCTCGATTAGTAGTATATTTACACATTATTATCGTCATTATCATATATATATATAACATATCTTTTTTAGAATTATTATTATCATTGCTATCATTATCATTAATAATATTATTATAAACTTTATTATCTATTCATTTTCATAAAACCGAACTCTTGATTTAAACCCGTCTTGTTTCTTTTAATATTGGTTTAGCTATTAAAAAGCCCAATAAAATAATATTTTATTATCAATTAAGTACGAGTCCCTAATCATTTATAAATTAACTGGTAACCTGACTAACAACCGAACCTTCTCGCTCAATGTTTCAATATAGTTTCATCATGGTTTCAAGTTCATTAATATATATTACGTTATTTATTTTAGCTAAGGTGTTTATCGTTTCAAGTCGGATCTGTTCGTTTACCGTTCGAGCTTCATTTATTTATTTATTTAGTTCTCGGTTCATCAATCGAGGTGAGTACTTTCGTACCCATTTTTCCATCTTTCGTTTTGGGGTGACATTTCATACTTATCAAACTAAATGCTTTAAATTACTTGCATCTTAAACCCACAAACGTGATTGTATACCTTACTTGAATAATGGCTCGATTTGGTGTTCTATGCTTATTTGTCTATGTGTTTATCGCTTTTGGATGGTGGAACTATAAATCCTAGACCATTTGGCAACCCCTCATGGCAAGGTGTCGTTAACGTAATGCAATTAACGATAACTATAAAATCCTAGACTACTTGGCAACCCCTTGTAGCTAGGTGGCGCTAACGCAAAACTATTAGCGATTGTCAATTTATCCAAGTTTATAGCTTTTATTTATTGTTTTGTATACAAGTTTTGTGGGTTTTTATTACTATATACTTATATGCTCAAACTTATGAATTGCTCACAACCTTTGTGTTGACAAACTTTATTTTATGAAATGTTACAGGTTTGACTTTTGTTGACTCGAGTGCTTGACGGAAAACGTTACCAAGACTATTAGGGTATTAGTAAAACGAACAATATGAATGCTATTTGTTTATATCAACGAGATGTGTTGTTATTGATTTGTTGAAATAAAATGAGTTGAATAAATATTGTCACTTTAAATAGTGTCTTGTGTATTTGTTCAATCACGTTGCACCCCGGCATGTTCCGCCGCTTTTGGTCGGGGTGTGACAAGTTATATCCTAGGAAGTGATTCGCTACATACTGTAAATTAAGCATGCTGTTGTAGGTCAGTTCTTGAGGGAGGTAACCATAAATATTGGGAAATTAAGGGCTGCCAAGTGAAATGAACTCCTATAATCACTTGCAGAGTTACAGTTGGTCAAAAATGTAATCTAAACCAGACAGCACATTTGTATTTTCAAATCATATAACTAACTGTATTTCTTCCAAGCATTAAGCTGAAATTTGATTAGGAGTTGAAAGAATGAAAGCCAGCCAATAAACAAACAAACAAACAGATGATGGAGCAGCAAGCAAGCAAGCAGAAAGATAATAAAAAACTTCATTTTCATTGACATGGCATATGGCATTCATTCCTTCATTGATTAAATATTAATAAAAGAAAGAAATAAACAGTTAACTAATAGACATTCTTAACATTAGTGTTTATAATAATATGATCATGTTAATAATAGTAGTAGATAACTACTAGTCATTTATAAGTTGTAACATCAATAAAAGGCCTAAGAAGCTGAAACCACCATTGTGTCCCTTTGTTTTGATCACCAATGCTGGTGTCGTCGTCGTCGTTGTTCCGGGTCACCCGGTGTGGGAAATTAAGCCTAATTGCAAGCCCATACATTTTCAAAGCAACTTCATCGTGAGGAAGACCTGCGGACTTGGCTGTCCTATAATGAGTTCCGATGACCACCCGACGACCGCGAGAATCCGTAATTTCAGCAGAATACCTCTTCATCTTCTGCCCGGACACCATCACCGAGGGGGCGCGGGAGACGCCGATGTAATCCCTCCCGCCTTGCAGCTCATCTTCAATCATTCTCATCTCCATCTTCTTTTCGATCGGCAAGTCCACAGCCCACGCATTCCTCTTCAATTCCGGCCTCGGTATCTTCTTCTTTTGGCAATCGGAGAAGACTTGTTCACACCCAACTTCTTCTTCCGTTCTTTCTTATTCTTATTCTCTTCATTATTACCCAAGTTCATCATCGCCGGGAGAAGCTCACAGATTTCATCGGACAGTATCTCATCCACCGTTCGCTCCATCCAGGGTTTCTTTTCTTTTGGGGGAGACAAGAAAAAATAGAATAGATGTAGCCCGGGTAGGTTGATGATATTATATAGTGGTCACTTTTGAATCAAATCTTTTTTTTTAATTATTATTTTTAAATTGTGGACGAAACGTTTAGCGACTAAATTCATTATATCACAATACACATGTCTTTTTACACGGATAAAATCAATATTTAAGGTCAACGTCCGGCTTGAAGGCACGAAATACAATAAGAGAAAACTCGTTCAGTTCAAAATTCCAACTAGTGAACGATGTCTAGTTTCCTGTCATAACTAAAATAATTCTAATTAATTAATGTAGTTCAAGAAAACCAAATTAATTAATATTACTTGATACCTTTATAAGGGTCGACACCTCCTTATTTAACTGCAAACAATTAATTTAATAGCTTTATTGAGCATTCATATCATATCTTTTATTTTTTGTGATGGTGTTTTTATAATATAGGAGGTGATTTAAGATGTTATGAGGGAAAAAAAAAGAGTGTGAAGTGATTTTTTTGTAATAATTGATTTGTTTTACAACTTTAGTAAACATGTCAAAATTATCGATTTAAGTGATTTTGGTGAACGTTTCAAAATTAAGATTTTTGTTCTCTTTTTTATTTAACCCCATCAAATTTAATGTAAAGCGTCCTTTTATTAATTAAAACGATTATTATATGTGGTTTATAAGTAGTATCTTGAGTTTTTTTATTCACGTTGTTTTTAGTTACAAGTAGGGAAATATAATTTTAATAATCCAAATTTGTTTAATTGGATGACGCTAAGTCAAACTTTAAAAATACATCATAATAGATCCAAGTTTCGATCTATTGACCGTCAACGAGCTTTTCACTAACCGAGTTAGATTCCGTTAGTTTCCGATGATGACGTGTACTATGATGTGGAAAAAATATATTTTTAAATTAAAATTAAACTTTTCTAACCGAATAAATGACTAGACCACTTTTTTTAACAAAAATAAACGAACCAACCCACTTTTTTTAACAAAAATAAATGAACTAAACTACTTATCAAACAAAAATAAATGAACTGAACCACTTTTTTTAACAAAAATAAAAGAATCTAACCACTTGTTTTGAAAACAAAAATAAACAAATCGAATCACTTTTTTAACAAAAATAAACGAATCAAACCACTTTTTAACAAAAATAAATGAACCATACCACTTTTTTAACAAAAATAAATGAACCGAACCACTTTTTTAACAAAAGAAAAAAATTGACTGAACCACTTTTTTTAACAACAATTAACGAACCGAACCACAATTTTTTTTTAACAAAAAACAACTAACCGAACTACTTTTCTAATAAAACTAAACTCAGGTCGAGAGAGTTCGGGAGAACATGTTTCAGGTCAGAAGTGGTTCATGTCAGATTGGTGGTGGTGGTGGTTCGGTTCGCTTCGTTTGTTTATTTTTGTTAAAAAAAGTGAATCGGTTGGTTTATTTTTGTTAAGAAATTAGTTTGTTCGTTTGTTTTTGTTAAAGTGGTTAGGTCAGTTTATTTTTGTTAAGGAAGTGTTACGATTCGTTTATTTTTGTTAAAAAAGTGGTTCAGTTCGTTTATTTTTGTTAAAAAAAAGTGGTTCGGTTTGTTTATTTTTGTGAAAAAGTAGTTCGGTTCGTTTGTTTTGTTAAAACCAAGTGACTCGGTTCGTTTATTTTTGTTAAGAAAAGGTGGTTCGGTTCGCTTATTTTTGTTAGAAAAGTAGTCTGTTTCGTTTATTTATGTTAAAAAAAAGTGGTTCGGTTTGTTTATTCTGGTTAGAAAAGTAGTGTGGCCCGTTTATTTTTGTTAAAAAAAGTGGTTCAGTTCGTTTATTTTGGTTTGAAAATTTTAATTTTAATTTCAAGATAATATTTTACCACATAAGCAGAAGCAGTCCATGCCACTATTTTTGCCACATCATCGTACACATCATAAAAAACTAATATAATATAACCCTGTTGGTGAAAAGCTCATCGGCGGCTAATAGGTTGAAGATTGAGACTTTTGTGGTACAATTTTAAAATTTGGTTCAACGCCGGCCAATGAGACAAAGTTTGGATTATTAAAATTTAGTATCCCTTACGAGTATCATGTGTTTTATTTATCTGGTTTTCTTTTTGAACGGTAGACATAAATGTTGATTTATGTTGCTTTAGAGTATAATATAGTATATTTATTTAAGTTTTGTTTATTGTTTATTTAGTTGCATCTTATGAATTTTATGTAGCTTTTTGATTTCTAGCTTGTAGATTTTAGAATTTTGGCTTAGATTATTGTGTATTTTTTATTTATCGTTTTATTTTTATTTATTTTCGTCATTGTGTCTTTTTTCCTTAACATTGTGTTATATTATTCAACAATACCCAACATTATGTTATTTTTTGCTCGATATTATGTTATGTTTTACTATGTTTCTGTACCATTAAGATTAACATGTTAAAGTTTCAAATAAAAATACAAATATTTGTCATTTGTTAGACCAAATATAAAATTTTCCTCATTCTCTTTATGTTGTAATTTTTTTGACTTTATAATGTATCTTTATATTCATAAATTGAAATAAAAAATATTATTTATACAACTCGTGTGTCACACGGGTAATCTAACCTATAGATACAAATACTTAAATAGCCAAGCTGGAAAAGTAGAAAATAAATAACAAACTACAACGGTAAAAACCTCATATGACAGTAATAGATATGCATCCTTGATACCTCCTTTTACCCTACAAGACTAAACATTGTGTGCGCCACATAGATCACGAACACCACAATGGAGTCAAGCGATGGGTGGTGCAAACGAAGGGCGCGGGCCGGCTCGCGGCTGCAAGTGGTAAATGGAAGGAATGGACAGGGTCGCTAACGACTGGCGGACCACAACGGACTCAGGTGAGGGTGGTGCGAATGGGTAGGGGTGAATGATCTGCCACATGGCCTAATATGATATGATGAATCTTGGTGGTGGTTTCAATCACAACACGTAGCCTAAGTAGTTTATGGCATTGTTTTTCGAGACAGAAAAGCTTTGATTCTGTTTGAAAACAGGATATGACATCCTCAAAAATGCCTATTTTTATATCTAAAAGAATGTCCCTTGTAAGGCTTGCATGCTCAAAGCTTGGAGCATTCTGGAAACAAGACCAAAAGAAAACAGAAAAAGGACATGAAAGTTTCCACTAAAAAGGAAAAAGAATTTAGAGGGAAGCAATATAAGAATCATAATTTGTTGATGCTGTTAATGGGAATTCTGTTTAAGATTTTCCAGAATCCCATTCCCATTGCAACTGAAACATAAAAAATTTGTTATCTGATGCTGGACTTCAAAGAGTCAGATACATCGCAAGGTATCGTTGAAATAACACATCGCAAGATACCATTACCCACTGCTTGTTATGTGCTGGAGCTGATTGATCAATCTCAAACAGGAAGTCGCTTTGATATAATTGGTAATCCTAAACCACATGATTTTGGCAGGTTATAGCATTTCACAGTTGCTGATTTTGGTTCATTTCATTGGAACTATCATCACTTAATGGGCCAACATTAACTGATTTATGCACACACGAGGACAACGTTCATTAGGAAATCTTATATGCATACCCTTTGCTCGTAACCTTTTTTTTGGTATTTGGAACTTAGAATCCTTAACTGACTTTTATGTCGCTATTAAGTATTAACTCTCTTTGAGCTTTCAGCATGTGTATACATGAAATGATAGTACGGGCTTTTAAGCACATTCTACAAGTACAAGTGAGCAACCTGTTGATTAATTCTCAAAACAAGAACATGGCTTGATGTTTCTTTGAACAAGATATAATTACCCTATTCCAGGTTGGAGTTGAGCTATATTTTGATATGAATACTTCTAACCATTTCCATAAAAGAGGACATCGTCAGCTTAGTACCAGCGCATTATAAGGTGCGAGCCTATACATGACATCAACAGATGTTATTTTTATCGGCCAATGTCCAAATTATTGCAGCATGCTTGTCTGCAGATGGACGTCACCTTCTGGAATCATCAAAAACAGCTCTGGAGATGCCTAGATATAACATTTTTATGCACCGGCACTAGGCTGATGATGTGTCAAAAGTCGATGCTAAGACCATTCGGTTGGTCATTAATCAATGCAACATTTTATGTTTATTTGAAGGGGGATGCCTACAAAACTTCATATGTGACTAGAAATGATCAAAACTTTGTTTCTCTTATTATCACTAGTTATCCCAACCCCAACATGATTTCTAGTTACTTTTCACTCTATCACCATCCGTACAATGTTGATGTTGTTTCGTTATATCCTACGAAGTGATTCGCTACAGACTGTAAAGCATGTTGTTGTAGGCCAGTACGTTCGTGAGGGAGGGTACCATTAATATTGGGAAATTAAGGGCTGCCAAGTGAAATGACCGACCTATAATCAGTTGCAGAGTTGCAGTTAGTTCTAGGTAAAAACTAAGATGTAACCAGCACATTTGTATTTTCAAACCATATAATTGTATTTCTTCCAAGTATTAAGCTGAAATTTGATTAGGAGTTGAATTATGAAAGCCAGCCAATAAACAAACAAACAGATGATGGAGCAGCAAGCAAGCAGAAAGATAATAAGAACTTCATTGATTAAATAAATATTTAAAAAAGAAAGAAAAAAACAGTTAACTAATAGACATTATTAACATTAGTGTTTATAATAATATGATCATGTTAATAATAGTAGTAGATAACTACTAGTCATTTATAAGTTGTAACATCAATAAAAGGCCTAAGAAGCTGAAACCATTGTTTCGCAATTAATGTCGTCTCCTTTGTTTTGATCATCAATGCTGGTGTTGGTGTCGTGGTTGAGCCGGACGACCCGATGTGGGAAATTAAGCCTAGCTGCAAGCCCGTACTTACTCAAAGCAGCTTCATCGTGAGCCAGAGCAGCGGTCTTGGCCGACTTATAATGAGTCCCGAGGAGTACCCGACGGCCACGGCGATCCGTAAACTCAGCCTTAAACCTCTTCATCTTCTGGGCCATCACCACCTCCGAGGGTGCGCGAGAGACTCCGATATAATCCCTCCCGCCTTGCAACTCGTCTTCAATCAATTTCATCTGTTCCTTTTTATCCCTGGGCAAGTTCACACCCCACACATTCCTCTGCAATTCTGGCCCCTTTTTTTTGGTAATCGATGATGAAGAAGAAGACTTGTTCACACCCAACAATCTGCTATTCTTATTCTCTTCTTTCTCATCATGATCCAATTTCGTCATCGCCGGAAACAGTTGACAGATTTCATCAGAAACCATCAGATCGATCGCTCGCTCCCTCCATCTACCTAGGGTTTCTTTTCTTTTCTTTTGCTCTGTTTGATTTGGGTAAGAAAATAAAAATAATTAGAGGCAGGTCGATATTGATATAGTTGTGACTTGTGAGTGATCAAATCTCTAAAATACCCCACCCGTGACCCTACCATTATTCTTTTTATTCTGATAACTAGTGTTTATACAAGTTGCTTTTTATTTATATTATTTGTTTATATAATATTTATATATTTTTTTAAATTTTAATTCTATTTATTGTAAGGATTTTAATAATATACTTAGAGTTTGATAATAATATATTTATGTTTTTTACTTTAGAATTGTCTTTTAATTATAAATAATATCTTTTTTTTGTAAAAGCCAAATATTAATTTTTAGTATATCCCTATTTTATATAATTTTAATATCAAATATTTGGTGGATTAATTTTTAACTTAATGAGATGTTATAATCCGTTTAAAGACTATCTAAGTTTGGTGAAACCATACATGTGACATCAGGTCAAATGCATAGAAAACCTTACCAAATATAATCTATAACTGGCATTTCATCTTTTTTTTCTTTTAGATATTCATTCGGTTTCAATTATAAACGATTAGTTTCTTTTAGATGTTTGAGATTCCTTATTTTACCTCCTTATAACTTTTCATTCAGTTAATAAGTTAGAAAAATGTAACTAATGGAACTTTTCCTCTCACTAGATAAGCAATCCCAAACATCTTATTACTTTTCAAAAAGTTAATAAGTTATAAGTTGATAAAAATAATCAATTCCAAACACCCCCTAACTATCTTTTTAGTTTGAAAAGGAGAATAAACAATCACGTATTAGTTATTATAAAATTCTAAGGTTTTACATTATTCGTTTATAATATTTATATATTTTTTGGATTTTAATTTTATTTATTGTACAGAAGTTAATAATATACTTAATGATAAGGTTTCACAAATTAATGAGATATAACCCAGTTTAAAAGCTATTTGAGTTTGATGAGACCCATGACCTGCTTATATTTTTTAACTATAAAATTGTTTTTTAATTATAAATAATATATATCATTTTTTAAAGAAATCAGATATTAATTTTTATATTCCTATTTTATAGAATTTTCATATCAAATATAAATTTTAATTTAATGAAATGTTATAACTCGTTTAAGGATATCTAGGTTTGGTGAGACCCATATCCGTGAATTCGGGTCAAATGCATGAGAAGCCTCCGTTTACAAATAATGCAATCTAGTGGTTTGAGAGAATGTTGGGAGCAACCAGAGAGCTTTTAAAGGTTTCGTTTAAATATATTATAGATTCTAATTATAATCAAGACAGAATAGCAAAATACGTCATTTATATCTGATCATTTTTTCAGTGGGCGTCCTTTAGTAAAAGAAATGGCATAACACATACTTCATGTTTCAAATCCCTTTCATGTTACATCATTTGGCCTTAACCCAATTAACTTTTCTCGTTAAATCTGGTAATGTCGAAAACACATGAGGGTAATGTTGTAGATTCACATATTTATTTACTAATAAAAACTAAAAGAAATAAAAACATATATAAACCTCTCTCTCTCTCTCTCTCTCTCTCTCTCTCTCTCTCTCATATCCAAAACCACCATCAACAACCAAACAACAACTGACACATTGTGCCGACTGCACCACTCCCGAACCTATCTCTGCATATTTCTTAACGTTAGTTCTACACCCCTAATATTGTAATCTCCAATCTGAATAACGAGTCGACCACCACCCCAACCTTGTCTAATCCTCTACCGGTCACCATTTTTATCTTCACCATTCTCGTCTCTCTCTCTCTAGAAAGCCCCAAAGCGCATGGCTGGTTCGTCTCCAATCCCGCCACCACACAACCACTACCATAGAACAAGCATTTGCTCAAGATCTGCTTGTTTCAAACTATTTGCGGGTCAAAATGAAAACAATGAAAGGCATATAAAGAGAGTTCAAGGTTGGATCTCTTTCTCTCTTATCAGCGTCGTACACCATTGTCTCCGGTGAGCACCACCATCGTCGATAGCCACCACCACCATCGTGAACTGCCACCACCACCACCAATGACATGAATAAAGTTCCCCAACCCAATTATGTGGCTGATTTTCATGC